>NC_137191.1:3552614-3568360 GCF_960531495.2 Zeus faber
CTGTAAAGGTTATAATGCATTTTAGGTTCATCCTGAAATTTCACCCGAAAGCCTAATATTCCTAACTTTTTGTGAGTAGTGTGTATGTGTGTGTGTGTGTGTGTGTGTGTGTGTATATATATATGCGCTATCCTTCCTTTTAAATATGCTCAGATGACAACTTTGGCTGTGATTTGGATATTACAGAAAAAAAAAACCCTCATCTGAGCCTAATTGCTGCATGCACCTGTCACTGACGCTTTGCAAGTCTGCCTAGGTCAGCGACGTATTGTGAGGCATTTCTTAATTCGCCCCAGATGTTCCGATATTTTAAAATTTGTTTGATTTTATCAGTACAAGATCCAGTTTGAGATATGTGGCGACAAGTTTAGAGATTGGCAATCAGAAAACGCCAAAGGCCTGGGAGAGTTGTAATCTATTAGAAATGTTTAACTGTATGGAATGGCATGTTATGTATGTAAGTTATTCAAATTCTGCATCTCGAATCTGCTTTGTTTTGTCGGCCCAACTGAACAAACGCGCATCAACTAACAACAACTGTTTACTGGCAAAGTCACACGAAAAACTAGGCAAGTCTCATGTTGGTTTGCGAGACAAAGCGGGTTATCAGGGTTACGCCAAATGCAGGATTGTGTAATGGGTGCACCTTGTCTGTGACCAATCATGTAGTCTGCGCGCCACTTCGCCCACGAGAAAAAGAATGTGCAACTAAAGAAAAAACAATATTTTTTGAGTAGCGTGGTTGATTCCTCTTTTAGCCACTACACTGCTTCACATGAATAAAACACACATTGTGTCATCCACTCCAAACCATCTAATAAAACACGTCAGTATCAATAGGAGCAAAAGAAAAAGTTGGAAACGAAATTTTTTCACCACATACAACTCTACCTTTGGACTGGTGAGTTCCAGTTTAGTGTCCAATAGTATAACTCTGCTTAGTAGATTCTCCCAGTCCTCTCTTGATATAGTCACAAATGGTCTATCAGTCTGAAAGAGAAAACAAAATAAAAAACACACCAATGTTCATGATCATATTGTCCCAATCCACTTTTTCTTTACATACATACATACATATATATATATATATATATATATATATATATATATATAATTTTTGGGCAGTTTTTTCATTTTATTACAGAGAGCAGTGGAGAGAGAGGAAATAGGGTGTAGGGGGAGGGAGAGACACGCAGGAAATAAGCGCAGGCCGGATTTTCTTTACATATATATAATTTTTTTGCAGTTTTTTTGTTTTATTACAGAGAGCAGTGGAGAGACAGGAAATAGGGTGTAGGGGGAGGGAGAGACACGCAGCAAATGAGCGCAGGCCTGAACGTTTTGCCTAGATGGTATGTGTGATTATCTGGATCGAGCCACCAGGACCCCCCCACATGCATTTCTTTTCTTTTTTAAGGTCAGCTCATTATTTTACGCCTGCTTGCTTTGGAGACCCATGGCCTGTATTATTCTAAGTTCAGAGGTTCCTCACTTCTGTATGTGAATGTTGCATTGTCAACTGGGTTTCTAACAGGAAAGGAAAGACATGTAATATAGACACAGAGACATAGGTGACGAGAAGGTGATGGGTAGGTATGGTGTCAAGGAGAGGAATGTGGAAGGCCAAATGGTGGTGGATTTCGCCAAAAGGATGGGATTGGCTGTTGTGAATACGTATTTCAAGAAGAGGGAGGAACACAGGGTGACATACAAGAGTGGAGGAAGGTGCACACAGGTAGACTGCATCTTATGCAGGAGGTGCAATCTGAAAGAGATTAGTGACTGCAAAGTGGTGGTAGGGGAGTGTGTTGCTAGGTGGCATCGGATGGTGGTCTGTAGGATGACTCTGGAGGCTAGGAAGAGGAAGTACAGGAGAGCATAGAGCACAAAAGGTTGGCGAAGAAGAAATGGGATAGTCAGCGAGATGAAGAAAGTAGACAGGAGTACAAGCTGATGTGGTGCAAAGCGAAGAGAGGAGTGGCAAAGGCAAAGGAAAAGGCATACGACGAGTTGTATGAGAGGTTGGACAGTAAGGAAGGAGAAAAGGACTTGTACCGATTGGCAAGACAAAGGGACCAAGCTGGGAAGGATGTTAGGGTGATGAAGGATAATGATGGGCATGTGCTGACTAGTGAGGAGAGTGTGTTGAGAAGGTGGAAGGAGTACTTTGAGGAGTTGATGAATGAAGAAAGGGGGAGGGGGGAGGGAGAGAAGAGTGGATGATGTGGGGATAGTGGATGAAGAAGTGCAGCAAATTAGCAAGGATGAGGTGAGAACAGCATTAAAGATGATGAACAGTGAAAAGGCAGTTGGCCAAGATGACAAGATGAGATACCTGGGGAAGCATTGAAATGTTTAGGTGAGATGGCAGTGGTGTTCCTAACGAGACTGTTTACACCATCCTGGAAAGGGAGAGGATGCCGGAGGAGTGGAGAAGAAGTGTACTGGTACCCATCTTCAAGAATAAGGGAGACGTACAGAGCTGTAGTAACTATGGGGGAATAAAGTTGATCAGCCACAGCATGAAGCTATGGGGAAGGGTAGTGGAGGCTAGGTTAAGAGGAGAGGTGGGGATCAGCAGTAGAGTTTCATGCCAGGAAAGAGTACTACAGATGCAATGTTTGCTTTAAGAATGCTGATGGAAAAGTACAGGGAAGGCCAGAGGGAGTTGCACTGCGTCTTTGTGGATTTAGGAAAGCATATGATAGGGTGCCGAGAGAGGAAGTGTGGTATTGCATGAGGAAGTCGGAGTAAGAGTAAGAGTGGTACAGGATATGTATGAGGGCAGGCAGACAGTAGTAAGGTCTGCAGTAGGCAAGACGAAGGCATTAAAAGTGGAGGTGGGATTGCATCAAGGATCAGCTCTGAGCCCTTTCTTGTTTGCAATGGTGATGGGCAGGTTAACAGATGAAATTAGGCAGGAGTCTCCGTTGACTATGATGTTCGCGGATGACATTGTGATCTATAGCGAGAGTAGGGAGCAGGTTGAGGAGAGCCTGGAGGCATGCATGTGGAGGCATGCATTATAGAGAAGAGTAATGAAAGTCAGCAGGAGAAAGACAGAATACATGTGCCTGAATGGGAGGGAGAGTGGCAAAAAGCTGAGAATGCAAGAAGTGGAGGTGGAGAAGGCGGATGAGTTCAAGTACTTGGGGTCGACCATCCAAAGCAGCGGAGAGTGTGGGAGAGAGGTGAAGAAGAGAGTACAGGCAGGGTGGAGTGGGTGGAGAAGAGTGTCTGGAGTGATCTGTGACAGAAGGGTTCCAGCGAGAGAAGGGTAAGGTCTACAGGATGGTAGTGAGATCAGCTATGTTGTACGGTTTTGAGGCGGTGGCACTGACAAAAAGAAAGGTGGCTGAACTGGAGGTGGCAGAGTTGAGGATGTTGAGATTTTCATTGGGAGTGATAAGGATGGACAGGATTAAGAATGAGTACATTAGAGGGAGAGCTCAGGTTGGACAGTTTGGTGGAAAAGTGAGAGAGGCCAGATTTAGTTGTAAGTCGCTTTGGATAAAAGCGTCTGCTAAATGACTAAACGTAATGTAATGTAATTTAGACAGTTTGGATATGTGTGTAGGGGAGATGAGAGTTACATTGGGAGAAGGATGCTGAGGATGGAGCTGCCAGGCCAGAGCAAAAGAGGAAAGGCAAAGAGAAGGTTTTTGGATGTGGTGAGGGAGGACATGCAGGCGGTTGGTGCAAGGGAGGAGGATGCGCAGAACAGAAGGTATTGGAGGCAGATGATCCGCTGTGGCGACCCCTAACGGGAGCAGCAGAGAGAAAAAGAAGAAGAATAATGAATCGTTCAGGGAACAGTGTCAGGATAGCCTTCAACCACACCATCCCTAGCGGATGACTTATGCCCACTACGTACTGTATATGATGCCAGAGAGACAGTGTCTAAATTTATTGGTAAACTGGCTTAAGTATAGGTGTCTAGAGGTCAGACCCATGTCCAAACAAGATCTCTGGTAAGATCTTGGACTTATTGATAAATTAACATTTGGACTGATAGATTCAACTTTTTCCAAACCCTATAGGGAGAACACCGAAAACATCTCTCCCTTGAAGAAATGCTTTTAATGCAGAAAATTGTTCAGATTTTAGAGCCAATATTTCTGGTAGTTTCTTTTCAAAACAACTTTAATAACAGAATCCAAGCTTTTCGCTACAATTTTGCTTTCTGTTGTTGGCACAGCTTAATTCCATGAGTATTCACAATTTCAAGTCCCACCTACAAGAATAGTCATTGGTACGATGAGAATTATGGTTGTGTCAAGTAAACCTGAAACTACAGACACCAGACCCTGAATCCCAGACAAATGTAAAAAAAGTGGGCAGGACTGGCTATTTAGGGGCTGGAACCAGGCAAAGCCCATCTGCGCATACTGCAAGGTTCTGCAGAGTAGACACAAGAGGCCCCTGGGGGCCAGGGCCTTGGTGAGAGTGGTTGGAAAACTAGAGCTGGTGTAGAGAGCCAGCCACCAGAAAGGGGTTAGTCAGGCTCAAGTGATGTTATCCCAGATAATGTATCTTGGCTCATTGATTAGTGTTCCACAGTTGATGTGAGCATGGGACCTGTGAAGGTTCCATGCTTGGCTGACACAGGATTTTAGGTATGCACAATCACATAATAAATATTTGTTAAATATTTTGCATCCCAGTGTGAGGATTGGTTCAGGAAGTGTTACTGATTACGGCTTCTCGCTTCAGTCACACACTCCCTTAGCTAAGCTAGATGTTGTAGAACTAAAGACCATGGCATAATCGGTCTTCACTGAGAACAGTGATCAGGGAAGGCAAGGACTGGTACAATCCATTGGTGCAACCAGCCAAAGCTCAGAATTCTCATTGTTTACCTGGCCAAACCTTTCACCAGATGAAGAGAGATGGATTAAAGGGAGAAAGATCTAGGCTGGACCACATTGGTGGAACATTAAACAGCTCTACTAAATGCCCCTGATAGACAATGATTCAGATCAGGGCTTCCCAACCTTTATTATTCGGATTGGACCCCAGTGCACAAAATGTTCAAGGACCGGGGGGCTAAGAGAGTGACGAAGTCTCCCCGTTACAAACTGGGCTCTTTTTGTTTCATTCAGCTAGGAAACTGAGTAAATTAAACACATGTACAATAAAAACACACCATTTTTATTTGCATTGCTTTGTTTGCATAAAAAAACCCCAAAACACTGATTGAGCTGGGGAGCTGACGGCACTAATATGCCGTCATATTCTGCTCGCAGGCTAAAAAATTGCTCACACAGAGAAATTCTGCGTGTGAAAGCACTCACAAAAAAATATGCTTGTGTGTCTCTACATTTGCCTGCATGTATCTAATTATGACCGCAGATTTTGCCACTAATACGCAGTCATTACACCGCTTCTGAAAAAATTCCCGCATGCCTTCTCATGGCCCGGTGACAAATGCCCAGCGGCCCGGTGGTTAGGAACCTCTGCTTTAGACGACTATCGATGGTAGTACGAGCTAGTAAAAGCCATTTATGAAAATATTTAGGAGTTGGTAGAGAGAGGCATTGCCAAACCTAACTGTAGCCATAAATAATTCTCCATAGTGGTGGTGATGAGGGATGGAAAAATATAATATATGCTTCTGCAGAGTGCCGCCCCCTGAAGGCAAAGACAAGGAACAATGTCTACCCACTTCCCACATCTTGTAGGCAATTTTAACCAGGTACCAGTAGCTGGGAAAGACAAAGCAAAGACTTAATTCTACACACAGTTTGGATTATTTGAGATAAATTGCATGCCCTTTGGGCTATGTAATGAACCTAGCAGAGGTTGATGAGTGTTATCATTGGGGACCAGAGATTCCAGTCCCTGCTAATGTATCTAGATGACATTTTGATATTCTCTTCTTTCACAGAGCACCTTCAGAGCCTGGAACTAGTCCTTGTACATCTTCAAGGAAATAACATTTAGACATTTTAACCATGCAGAGTTGAAGGAGTATATCCAGGTCAAACCTTCTAGGTCCCCACGCTCTTCTCCTGTGCTGTGAGTAAAGCAGAAGGATGAAGTCTTTGTATGTCCTTTGAGTACATAGAGTTAAACGGCAGATCAGTCCCAGACAAACATGCTACACTTTGCATTCAGGACATGCTGGAATCACCAGATTTCACCAAACCAGTTCATGGTTCTCAGTCCTTGATCATAGAAAAGCCTCCGCCGAAGGGTTGCTGAATCCTGAAAGCTGCCGACTAACCAGGGCATACCTGCCAAGTTCAAAGCCTGAATATACTAATATGGGAACATAGTTTAATCGATAAGCAAAATAAAGTAGCCTTACTACTGAACAAACTGAAAGATGGAGCAGGAACTCCTAATTACAGAAGTTGTCAAGCATTAGGTACCAATGCCATGTTCACTCCTGGATTCTCGATTCATCAGTAAAATGAGGGATTCAGTCTTAAGGTTGAGTCCTGTGGGTTGTTGAGTGGGATTCATTACATTGAGTTATCAATTTAATCAGGGATTTGTTTGCGGTGTTGAGTCAAGTCAGGATCACTACATATGAGCGTACGTAGAACGCAGTACGCGAGGGAATTGTCCATTTCGAGCAGACACTGATACAGCACTACCGGGCCTATATGATGTGTTCAAAACAAACATCCTGACGCTGCTGTGGTGGTTGCTGGGGACTTAAAGAGGGCAAACCTTAAAAAAGTTCTGCCCAATTTCCATCAACACATCAAGTGTGCCACTAGGGGAAAAATAACCTTGGACCACCACTACACACAGTACAAGAACGGATACAAGACCAACTCAGTCCCTGCTTCCGGGAAATCAAACCATGCAGCCATCTCGTTACCTTTTGTTTACAAGCCTAGCATCGTAGGTGGAATGGTAGTGATGAGGGACGTTAAGCGGTGGTCGGACCAATCAGAGGTCACGCTACAGGATGCTCTGAGTGACGTCGACTGGGACATGTTCCAATCAAGTTCCAGTGACAGAAGGTTTATGGACGTTGCTATGCGTTTCATAGCCACAATAGCGGACAACATCGTTCTTACAGATATTTCCTCACCAGAAACCGTGGGTCGATAAATCCATCCGTGGTGCTCTGAATGCTCACGCGGCCGCTTGCAACAACGGTCTTGTATCTGGCAACATGGACAATTATAAAGCGGCGTCCTATAAACTGCGGAGGGCAGTTAAAGGACGGAAAATGGACATACAGAGACAGTGGAGATACAGATGGAGCAACGAGACACTAGACACTTGTGGCAGGGGCTGCAAACTAATACTAACTCCAAGAGCAGCAGTGTCGACGCCTCCCCAGCCAACGAACTGAACTTCTTTTATGCACTGTTTGAGGCTGGCAACAACACCGCTAGCTCGCCGGCTAATTTGAGTTACACCGCTGGGGATGAGTGCGCACTCTCAGTGTCTGTGCATGACGTCAGGAGAGCTCTGATGCATGTTAACACCAGCAAAGCTCAGCTCAGTACTCGCCCAGATGGCATATCGGGGCGAGTACTGAAGACCCTGTGCTCACTAGGATATTCAATGCCTCCCCAGCCGTTGGTGGTCCCGTCCTGCTTCAAGAGGTCCACCATCATCCGTTCTTCATCCTGTGATGAAGAACGGCTCTCCAGCTTGCTTTAATGACTACCATCCAGTGGCCCTCACCTCGGTGGTCATGAAGTGCTTTGAGAGGCTGATTAAGGATTACATCTGCGCCTCCCTCAACCGCACTCCAGTTTGCATACCGGCCGAACAGATCCACGAACTACGCGGTCTCCCAGGTACTGCACACCACGCTCACGCACCTGGATGGCCGGAAGGGGGGCTAGGCAAGATTACGGTTTATTGACTACAGTTCAGCTTTCAACACCATTGTCCCCACCAGACTGGCTGTCAATCTAGGACTGAATACTCCGCTCTGTCCTCAGCCCCCTACTGTACTCCCTGTACACACATCACTGGGTGGCCAGGTCCAGCTCCAAAATCATCATTGAATTTGATGACGACACCATCGTAGTGGCCTGATCACCGACGATGAAGAGAAGGCCTACCGTTAGGAGGTGGCTGGCCTGTCACTCTGGTGCGAGAACAACAGCCTCTTTCTGAACGTCAGCAAAACTAAGAAGCTGATTGTGGACTTAATGAGAGGATTATAACTGAGGACGCACACACTGTTGATGATAAATGGGACTTCTATCGACGGGGTGATTCCACATCAGAGGACTCAGAGCATCCTGACAGGCAACATCACTGCCTAGTTTGGGAACTGTACTGCTCAGGCTCAGCCGAATGTCCCACTGGAACTATCCTCCCCTCCCTACAGCACTTAGACACCAGGATGTGTAGTAGCAGAGCTCACAGGATCATGAAGGATCCTCACCACCCCAACAGACTGTTCCAGCTGCTACGGTCCGGCAAGCGCCTCCGCAGTCACACAGTGAGAACAGAGAACTGAGACAAGAGTTTCTTCCCGCAAGCCATAAGGACTGTCAATGCTGGCCACCACTGAGACACAGATATAGGCCCCACTGACTTACTGTACTGCATGTTGCATACTGTATCAATGTACTGGGTTATAGCATGCTGTGCTGTATTGCTGTTCTGTTGGGTGGTACCGTATTGCTGTGCAGTACTGTTTATATACTGCACTGTATATTTCCACACACAATACCTCACTTAATTCAAATGTCACTTTACTGCACATATCTGTATATACCATAATAGTCTATTCCTTTTATTTCTATTTTGTAGTCCTACTTTGTATATGACCCTTTTCCTTTTACTCTTATTTTATTCTATTTACTAATTGAATTGTGTTTGAGGAATCAGTTTGTTAAGTTAGTTTGTTAATTAGTTAGTTATTGTGCAAGTTATTGACCAGTTAGTACTTATTGTGCATAATCTCCTGGTGCGTTGCAATGTCATTTCACTACATATATGTAGACTTCTATGTACATGACAAATAAACATCTTGAATCAATTTCAGTTCATTATGAACCAAGCAAAGTCATTACAGTGTTGTGAATGCATGTGTGTGTGAATGGGTGAATGTGAGGCGTGAATTGGAAAGCGCTTTGAGTCTTATGACTAGAAAAGTTATTTAAAAATACACTCCATTTACCACATACAGATAGAGCGAATTAAGGTTGAAATATTTATGGCATCTTTGGCCGTTTGTACAGTTTGTGCTTGGCTTGTGCTAGAGCAGAGGGAATAGGTGGGAGAGACTCTCGAGTGGGAGGTTCGATTTAAGTGGTATGTACCACTGCAAGACCAAGTAGATTTCCTGTTTGAGAATGATTCATTCAAAATTATTCTTTCGTTCATTTTTGACAGGAGCTAGTTAATTCCCCCTGCAGCTTTTCATGGACTTTCATGTCAGCATGCAGCCCATCCCTATACAGGTACAGGGCATATTTATCTTTACACACACACACACACACACACACACAAATATATATATTGGAACCCTTAAATGAGAAAAAGACAGCTAGCAAAGTTAATCTTTCAGAAAGTGACATATGCTTCTTGTTCTCGTATTTAATTCAAGATCAAATGTTGTATTAGATGTTAAGAGATTTATTTGGGGAAATTTCCATATCCTGAAGATTGTTCATTTTATGAAGCACTAATATGATGTTTATAATGTCTGTGTTCCCCATTCTGCCAACCATCCAAATATTTCCACAGGAAACATGAAATTCCTACTAGTTTGCGATTTGCATGGAAACAATTAAATCCAGTTTGTTTTTAAACGAATGGGAAAGATGCAGCAACATATAGTAAGAGAAATATCTTGCCAAAATATACCGTTGGAACATCTCCCCGGGCCTCCAGGTCTTCAAGGCGTGTCTCTAAGGCAGTAAACCTATCTAGTACAGGAAGAAGTTTTTCCAATTGTGTTTCCAACGCTAAAATCCTCTCTGCCATTGCTGGAACCTAGAGATGGGAGGCAGCAAAAAAGACTTTGAGGTGATATCAAATATGTACACTCTTAAAATGATAGCTTCTCCAGTTTTCAACTGAAGGTCATGTTAGTTATACAGTGATTTACTGTATAATGGTTCTTCCCACAACTTCAGTGAACGCTTTGCTTTGGAGAAACTTACCATTCTGTTGCAGCTTCTTACTCTGCTTAAATGCAGTCCAATGGGATAAATGTTAGACACTTTAAGGTTAACTACCATGGAATGGGAAAGAGACACCTTTCTATGACCCGCAATTCCCAAATGCAACTCAATATAAAAACGCCAATATAAGATTTTGCACCAAACCCATACAGTGGGGCAAAAAAGTATTTAGTCAGCCACCAATTGTGCAAGTTCTCCCACTTAAAAAGATGAGAGAGGCCTGTTATTTTCATCATAGGCATACCTCAACTATGAGAGACAAAATGAGAAAGAAAAAAAAAAAATCCAGAAAATCACATTGTCTGATTTTTAAAGAATTTCTTTGCAAATTATGGTTGAAAATAAGTATTTGGTCAATAACAAAAGTTCATCTCAATACTTTGTTATATACCCTTTGTTTGCAATGACAGAGGTCAAACGTTTTCTGTAAGTCTTCACAAGGTTTTCACACACTGTTGCTGGTATTTTGGCCCATTCCTCCATGCAGATCTCCTCTAGAGCAGTGATGTTTTGGGGCTGTCGCTGGGCCACACGGACTTTCAACTCCCTCCAAAGATTTTCTACGGGGTTGAGAACTGGAGACTGGCTAGGCCACTCCAGGACCTTGAAATGCTTCTTACGAAGCCACTCCTTCGTTGCCCGGGCATTGTGTTTGGGATCATTGTCATGCTGAAAGACCCAGCCACGTTTCATCTTCAATGCCCTTGCTGATGGAAGGAGGTTTTCACTCAAAATCTGACGATACATGGCCCCATTCATTCTTTCCTTTACACGGATCAGTCGTCCTGGTCCCTTTGCAGAAACACAGCCCCAAAGCATGATGTTTCCATCCCCATGCTTCACAGTAGGTATGGTGTTCTTTGGATGCAACTCAGCTTTCTTTCTCCTCCAAACACGACAAGTTTTTACCAAAAAGTTATATTTTGGTTTCATCTGACATTCTCCCAATCCTCTTCTGGATCATCCAAATGCTCTCTAGCAAACTTCAGATGGGCCTGGAAAAGTACTGGCTTAAGCAGGGGGACACGTCTGGCACTGCAGGATTTGAGTCCCTGGCGGCGTAGTGTGTTACTAATGGTAGTCTTTGTTACTTTGGTCCCAGCTCTCTGGAGGTCATTCACTAGGTCCCCCCGTGTGGTTCTGGGATGTTTGCTCACCGTTCTTGTGATCATTTTGACCCCAAGGGGTGAGATCTTGCGTGGAGCCCCAGATTGAGGGAGATTATCAGTGGTCTTGTATGTCTTCCATTTTCTAATAATTGCTCCCACAGTTGATTTCTTCACAACAAGCTGCTTACCTATTGCAGATTCAGTCTTCCCAGCCTGGTGCAGGTCTACAATTTTGTTTCTGCTGTCCTTTGACAGCTCTTTGGTCTTGGCCATAGTGGAGTTTGGAGTGTGACTGTTTGAGGTTGTGGACAGGTGTCTTTTATACTGATGAGTTCAAACAGGTGCCATTAATACAGGTAACGAGTGGAGGACAGAGGAGCCTCTTAAAGGAAAAGTTACAGGTCTGTGAAAGCCAGAAATCTTGCTTGTTTGTAGGTGACCAAATACTTATTTTCCCGAGGAATTTACCAATTAGTTCATTAAAAATCCTACAATGTGATTTCCTGGATACTTTCCCCCCATTCTGTCTCTTATAGTCAAAGTGTACCTATGATGAAAATTACAGGCCTCTCTCATCTTTTTAAGTGGGAGAACTAGCACAATTGGTGGCTGACTAAATACTTTTTTGCCCCACTATATCACCCAACACAAAATGTTCAAAATGGGTTTTGTGTATAAAGATATTTTCTCTCATTGTTCCCTTAATACCAAAGATGACAACTTTTCATGCCATCTGGCTCTGCCCACCTATCTAAACATTCTGGACCAACGTCACTAAGATCACATCGTGCCAGGTGCTGGTTTGCTGTTCCGTCTGGTCCTGTGACCCGAGCCTCGCCGGGTGTGCTCAGTACGGGCTCCACAAGCTCTCCATGGTGTCTCCTTGTGGGGGGGCGGGGGGCCTCCTGTTGTCGCTCCGGGCTGCTTGGGTACATATTCTCTGGCGCTCTCGGTGCATGGGACACTCCATGGGGGGCCAGGCTGTGGGTTGGGAGTCCCGCAATTTAAACTGCAATTGCCAACAGCACACATTGAGCACTGGGGTTTTCCAGGGTGGCAGTTTGTGCCTGGTGCCAGGTGGTTTCTGGCATGCTGCTACCCTGCGGGGCTGTGGAGAGCATCGCCGGGTGCCTTCCAGGGCCCCGAGGAGGCCGCTTGCTGTCGTGGGTGTGGGTTGGGGTGCAGGGGGCGGCTGTTGGCCTCTGCTCACGCTGCGTGGCTTTTCTGCAGCGGGTGCCCCCATATCTGGTGGCCTGAGGGCGTCGGCGGTGGGCTGACATCCACGTGCCCTGTGCTGAGCATACTCAGCTATGTGGATGGGGCGTCTGACCGGGTGTGGTGTGGGGTTGGGCGGGCCTCCTGTGCGGGGAGGGCTGTTCGGGCGGGGTGTTGGTCTGTCCACGCGGGACCTGGCTCCGGGCCTGTGGTCCATGACTGCCGTCCGTGGTGTGGATTCTGCGCCTGCGTCTTGTGCCTGCACGTGGGAGTGGGTTATGTGTGAGCCCCAGGGGTGCAGGGTCTCCTTGTGCGGTCCGGGGCTGGGTTATGCTCCTCGGGGAGCATAACCTAGGGGTGTTGGGTCTTCTGTGGCTGCGGTTGAGCCGATCGAGTTCAGAAACTGCTGACCTACTGGGATTCACGCACAACCATCTCTAGGGTTTACAGAGACTGGTCCGAAAAAGAGAAAATATCCAGTGAGCGGCAGACGCCTTGTTGATGTCATCTGTCAGAGGAGAATGGGCAGACTGGTTCGAGACGATAGAAGGGCAACAGTAACTCAAATAAACACTGGTTACAACCAAGGTATGCAGAACACCAGCAGATGGGCTACAGCAGCAGAAGACCACACCAGGTGCCACTCCTGACAGCTAAAAACAGGAAACTGAGGCTAGAATTCAAACAGGCCCACCAAAATGAACAATAGAAGATTAGAAAAACATTCCTGGTCTGATGAGATTTCAGGGAGGGGTCAGAATTTGGCGTAAACAACATGAAAGCATGGATCCATCTGCCTTGTATCAACGGTTCAGGCTGGTGGTGGTGGTGTAATGGTGTGGGGGATATTTTCTTGGCACACTTTGGGCCTCTTAGTATTAATTGAGCCTCATTTAAATACCACAGCATACCTGAGTATTGTTGCTGACCATGTCCAGCCCTTTATGACCATAGTGTACCGATCTTCTGATGGCTACTTCCAGCAGGATAATACACCATGTCACAAAGCTCAAATCCGCAGCAACTAAGTGATGCTATCATGTCAATATGTACTAGCAAGGTGTACCTAATAAACTGGCCGGTGATTCAAGAGGTTTATTCGTCACATACATATACATACTTTCATACATATATGCAGTGAAATGTCAATGCAACGCACCCGGTGATTACACACAATATGTTTGCGATCGAACACAATAGCTACCTAAGAATTTCTACTTGACTAACTAACTGATTCCTAAAACGTAATGCAGTAAGTCAAATACTATAGAATAAAATATATGGAATAAAATAAAATAAGAACTCAAGGGTAATGCAGGGTAGGGGTACAAATTAGATAAAGGGGACAGGCTTATGTATATAATATAGGCTATTTATGTATATACAGATATGTGCATTAAAGTGGCATGTGAATAAAGTGAGGTAGTGTTTGTGAGATATACAGCACAGTATACAACAGTACGGCGCAGCAATAGGGTAACACCGAACAACCCAGAACAATGACACAGTATGCGGTACAGTATGCTACATACAGTACTGTAAGGTAGTGGAGTCTGTGTGTGGCTCAGTGAGGACCCCTGGTGAGGTCAGCATTGACAGTTCTTATGGCTTGCGGGAAGAAACTGCGTCTCAGTCTCTCTGTTCTCACTGTGTGACTGCGGAGGCGCTTGCCTGACCGCAGCAGCTGGAACAGTCCGTTATTGGGGTGGTAAGGATCCTTCATGATCCGGCGGGCTCTGCTACTCCACCTCCTGGTATATATGTCCTGCAGGGAGGGGAGGGTAGTTCCAGTGGTATGTTCAGCTGAGCGCACCACCCTCTGCAGGGCTCGCCTGTCCTGAACAGTACAACTCCCAAACCAGGCAGTGATGTTGCCTGTCAGGATGCTCTCCACTGCTCCAGAGTAGAAGGACTTGAGGATCCTCACGAGACCCGGAATTTCTTCAGCTGCCTGAGGTGGTAAAGACGCTGCCTCACCTTTCTCACCAGAGTGTCTGTTTGTAATGTCTATGTTAAATCCTTTGTGATGTGGACTCCAAGGTACTTGAAGCTGCTCACCCTGTCAACACAAGTCCCATTAATCACCAAGGGCGCGTGCCTTCTCGGTTGTAATCCACGCCTAAAGTCCACAATCAGCTCCTTAGTTTTGCTGACGTTCAGGTGGAGGCTGTTGTCCTGGCACAAGAGTGACCAGTCAGGCACCTCCTCGCGGTAAGCCTTCTCATTGCCGTCGGTGAGAAGGCTCACGACAACGGTGTCGTCAGTAAACTTGATGATGGTGTTGGAGCTGGACCGGGCCACACAGTCATGTGTGTACAGGGAGTACAGTAGGGGGCTGAGGACGCAACCCTGGGGGGATCCTGTATTCAGGGTGAGGGAGCTGGACATGTGCTTCCCCACCCTCACCACCTGGGGCTGGGCTGAGAGGAAGTCCAGGATCCAGGCACACAGCGGCGTATTCAGTCTGAGCTCCTTCAGCTTGACAGTCAGTCTGGTGGGGACTATGGGATTGAAAGCTGAACTATAATCGATGAACAGCAATCTCACATAGGCCCCTTCCGGCCATCCAGGTGCGTGAGCGTGGTGTGCAGTACCTGGGAAACCGCGTCATCCGTGGATCTGTTCTCCTTGTATGCGAACTGTAACAGGTCCAAGGTGCAACGTCCAAGTCTCTCTGTATGTCCGTTTAGCGTCCTTCAGCGCCCTCCGCAGATTGTATGATGCCGCTTTATAACTGTCCATATTTCCGGATACGAGACCGTCGTTGTAAGCGGCCGTGAGAGCAATCAGAGTGCAGCAGAGGGATTTATTGACCCACCGGCTTCTGGTTTGAAATATCCGAACTTTCACCGTGGAACGATGCTACGTAGCAACGAAGCCCACCGCTACGACTGTAAACTCGCTGACGCCACTTGAACTTGATTGGAACAATGCCCCAGTCGACGTCAGATGGTCAGCTGTTCCAGGTTCGGCGAGCAGGAGAGAGTCTTGGTGTTGTTGGGGTTACACCAGTGGTTGTTTACCATGAGGCATACGCCTCCACCTTTGGATTTCCCGACTCCCCCGATCTGTCGCCCCGGAACACTAAGAAGGACTCGGCTGGACGAATGGCCTCATCCGGCACCAGCAGGTTCAGCCTGGTCTCCGTCAGCCAGAGGACGCAAGTTTCACGTGTCCCGTTGGAATTTAATCCTCGCTCGAAGTTCATCCGTCTTGTTAGCCAGAGACCGAATGTTGGCAAGAAGGATGCTTGGCAGAGGTGGACGGTAAGGTTGTGTCCTCATTTTGACCCGAATGCCGCCTC
>NC_137191.1:3568560-3609028 GCF_960531495.2 Zeus faber
CAGCATAATGACAATGTGGTACACGATGCAGTCAGTGGCCACTTTGTACACACAAATACAAGTGGAACAGCATGCAGACAATGTCAAGAGGTTTAGAAGTTAAGGCCAAACATCAGAATGAGGAAGAAATGTGATCTTGCACTGTCAAAGTTCAAGAAAGGCATCGCTCAATGCACGTTGAAACTTGAAGTGGATTGGCTACAGCAGCACGAGACCACACCAGGTTCCACTCCGCTAAGAACAGAAAAGTGAGGCTACAGTGGTCACAGGCTTACAAAAACTGGACAGTTAAAGATTGGAAAAAATGTATTTTGCCATTTTTGTATACTCTTACAGATAGGATATTTGCTTACTAATAAAGCATCTTTGTTGTCATCTTTGTCTCCATCTGACAGCTTTGTATCCTCCGATAAGTCAGTCTTGTCACTGCAGGAGTTTCTGGGAGAACTGAAGTCTTCTACACAACTCACAACATATGATGGGGGAGATGACTGAAAGACAATAAAATGACACGGTTAATAGTTCCTCTTTTAGAAGTTACACTGATTCAGTAATATCTTTTGTTTCTTTTCTCTTAAAAAAAATGGACAAGTGTAGACATTGTGCGGCCAAATTTCACCTGATCCGGTAATTTTTATTTCAAAAACGTTTTTATTATTTTGGTTGTATGAACATAGAATATCACAAGAGTAGCTAATACACATGATGGTTGGTGACGTGATGTTCACATAATTAGTCTGTGGGTATACACAGATTGTCATCGTTTCTGCGTCCATAATATTATACTAGCACACTATTTCGCAGCCAAAATAGTGAGGCAACGGGCGGACAGGGAGAGGTAGAACGAGTGGAGAAAGTTCCTTCTCTTGAGGCAGAGCGTGTAGGACAGGTTGAAAATTTCACACTGATTAGGGGTAACCGTAGGTTAGGGTTATTGCTTCCGGGGACGGGGGCTCTGTCCCCGCTGCGTCAGCGGAGGGAACCGAGCCCGCCCAGGAGGGGTGGGGAGACGGGGAGGTTGAAACCAAAGCACTGGTCTCTGAGAGCCAGGGAAAAAAAAAAAAAAAGACACAGATTGTACGTCCGTTCCAGACAGATTGTGCAATCAATCGTATCTACACTGGACATTATGTTCTAACCCCAACCCACTACATACTGTATCCGTAACAGTCATCTAATGGGGGAACTTCCCCATACAGGAGGCCAATGTGTGAATGACTACCTACTGCCTTTGCTGGAATCCAGCAATTTTATGGATTCCATGAGATATACAGAGCTTAGGCCTAGGCTACTACGTAGCTTACAAAACATGGTTACATTACATTAAGCAGACGCTTTTATCCAAAGCGACTTACAAATATTCAAACACCGACGGACGCAGCCATCAGGAGCAATGAGGGGTTAAGTGTCTTGCTCAAGGACACTACAGCATGCTAGCAGGAAGAGCCTGGGATCGAACCAGCAACCTTTAGATTACTAGATGACCAGCTCTACCTCCTAAGCTACCATCCCCGCAGATGGCGCCCTTGGTTGCGCCATCTGCTGTACCAACTGAGTAGTATGTGAAAGAACTTCAATGAGAATGGAAATTATAAATGGATTTGTGGTCATACAGTAATTACCAAACACAAAGAAAAAGGTGTCATGAAAAAATAAAACAAGTAAATGGGTGGTTAACAAGCTGTCAGTGAATCATTATGAAGGCTCTCTCGCTCTCTCTCTCTCTGCTTCCCTCCCTCCAATTCAGCTTTATTGGCATGACAGTTGTTACAACAGTATTGCTAAAGCTAGAAGGCAGGTAGCACTCAACAACATTAGATACAATAACTTAACTCAACAACATATTGTATACAACAACAACAACAACAGATGAAGTTCATAATAATAACAGTAATAACATGAAAAATTACAATAAAAGTCAAAAGTAAATAAATAAAAGTAACATTATGTACAGGGCAGGTTACAGAAGATTGAGATTGTCCCTCATCTTATGACACTGTAAGAGGAAGCGTCCAGCGAGGGGGGCTGTGTCCCCCTCCCCGAGGAGCACGTCCATCTTTTCTTCAGACAGTGTGGTGGATGACGCTAAAATAGAGTTGAATTTATCAAAAAATTGTTGTCTGATGTGTTGGTATGGTCAACAGTGTAGTAGAAAGTGCATCTGTCTCTACCTCACCTGTCTTGCACTGACCACATAATCTTTCGCTCTTAAGGCAGCCAGGATTTTTTGTGTCTGCATTTTTGAATGGCTAGACTGTGGTCACTGAGCCTGTACTTGGTCAGGGTCTGTCTCTGCTTCATATCTCTGATAGTAAAAAGATATTCTGCCAATGTATATTCTCTTTTTAAGGTCAAATAGCAATGGAGTTTGTTTTGTGTTCTGGTTTGATGGTTCCAATGTTCCAGAAAGGCCTTTTTGGTTTCTTTAACAATTTGGTTGACTCTGATGTGTGATGGTAAGGCAGTGCTGGTCTGAGATGGAGCCATGTTGGGTGTTGGTTGCTCAGTATGTCTCATGACCAGCTGAATGAGGGGATTCTTTTTAAGTTTCAGTTTTTGGGTTTGCAGTGCATCTTGGGGACTTGATTTAAGATGCATCCAAAATTTTATTGGTCTTCTCTGAATGTTTATTATTAGCGGATATCGACTTAATTCTGCCCTGCATGCATTGGTGGGTGTTTTTCTTCGTATGTTCAATATACTTCTGCAGAATTGGGCATGCAGGGTCTCTATAGGATGCTTGTGCCATCTAGTGTAGTCGTGGTGACTGAGTGGACCCCACACTTCACTTCCATATAGAGCTATTGGTACAATACTATCAAATATTTTGGTCCAGATTCGTATGTCTATTTGGTGAAATATTCTTTTAATTTCGTAAAAGGCTCTACAGGCATTCTCTTTTAGTGCATTCACTGCCAGACCAAAGTTTCCAGAGGCACTGATTTTGAGCCCCGGGTAATCATAGGACAGGGTGTGTTCTAGTGCGGTGTTTCCCATGGTGAATGTCTGTTTTCCTGAGATCTGGGCTTTTTCTGGTAGATCATTAATTTCAAGTTTACGGTCAGGGCCCAGTTGTGACAGTATTGCTCCAGCAGATCCAGATGCTGCTGTAGACCCTGCTCTGTGGGTGACAATTTTTATTCCGCACTTATTTATATAGATTGATTTGATGATGTCATAAACCTTACCCCCTATACCGCTTTGGAAAATTTTGTAGTATAGTCCCTCTCGCCAGATTGAGTCCAATGGTTTGGTATATGTGTTGATCAATTAGGGTGTGTAGGATCAGTAGTGCGGTGATTTGGTAGGAAGCCAATTTGTCCTTGACTCAAGACATTGTGTTCCATAAGGAAGGCCAGCATTCGGGCATTGATAATGCTGCAGAAAAATTTCCCCAGATTACTGCTCACACAGATGCCTCAGTAGTTGTTAGGGTCCAGTTTATCTCGACTGTGTATTGGGGAAATAAGCCCCCGGCTCCAGATCTCAGGGAAGCAGCCAGCTTGAAGGATCAAGTTGAACAGTTGAAGTAGGGCCTGCTGCAGCTCAGGACTGCTGTTCTTCAGCATCTCCGCCCTGATACTGTCGGGACCACATGACTTTACTGATTTTAGCTTTTTAATGTTGTCTTCTAATTCTTTTATTG
Source organism: Zeus faber (assembly GCF_960531495.2). NCBI lineage: Eukaryota > Metazoa > Chordata > Actinopteri > Zeiformes > Zeidae > Zeus > Zeus faber. The sequence goes on from NC_137191.1 coordinate 3,572,207, forward strand.
TAATTTGGTAATCAAGTGGGTTCTGATTGTTCTTGATGGTTGTTTTGTGTATTCTTTGATTCTTCATATAGCTTTTCAAAATGTTTTTTCCAAATATAACCATTTTGTATTGCCAAATGTTTATTTTCTTTGTTGTTTAGGTTGTTCCATCTTTCCCAGAATTGGTTTTGGTCGATGGACTCTTCAAATTCTTTTAATTTTTTTCTGACATGTTTACACTCTTCATCAAACCACTCTTGCTTTTAGGGCTTCGGTTTTATGGTGGTGGTGGGGGGGCGGGGGGGGGGGGTGTATGCCACACACACACACACACACACACACACACATATATATATATAAAAATCATTATCACATTTCATGTTGATTTTATTTACGCCACATATGTGTTGGTGCTTTTTTGATTTGTTTTAATTGTCTTGACAGATCCTCTTTGTACCATACAATAACCCCACCTGAATCTCTACCGTGTTTGGTGTTTCTGCTTGAGGGATGGTTACAGGATTTCTGCGTATCCTGGGGGACAGTGGATGTCTGTGTCCTGCCGACACCATATCTCTAGTAGTATTAAAATGTCATGTCCTTCCATACATGCCATAAACTCTGGGTTTGTACTCTTTGTTCCAAAAACTGAAGTGTAACCCTTGAATGTTCCATGAGCAAATCAAGAGAGATTTAATCTCCTTCATATATATTTTTTACATAGATCTATGTACAATGACAAGTAGACAATTGAGTTGCAATCAGGATCGGGCAGTAAGTTATTCTTAAAAAAGAAATAAAATAAAATACAATTATAATCATTAATCTTTTTAATAATGGTGTGTAGGTTTTTTTATTTGTTTTATTATTAACCGATCATCTTGCAGATGAGGTGCAGTAACTGTCTCACCTCTCCAATGTCCGGGTGTCCTGAAACTACCTGTGCATAGGTGTGCTTCCTTTCAGGGGGCAGCAGGGCTTGGGCGGTGCTGTGGTCCTGTGTGGGGTGCTGTGCCAGGTGTGATGTCTCGGGGCCTGGCACCAGAGCCTGACTGCTCTCCATTGATTGGAGGACTCCTATTCTGGGTTCTGTTTGGTGGGAGTCTAGGAGGCTGGGATCTGGTAGGTTGTTGTCTGTTGGGTAGAGCTTCCCTCTGTCTTGCTTGGTGGGATGTGTGATGCTGTAGAAGAGCTATCTCCTCTGTAGGGTGTGGCTCTTCTCAGGTCCTCTGCCAACATCCAGACGCATTTCTGGGCCAGGTGTACCTTGTTGTGTAGGTGCTTGGCCGTTAGAGTGAGGTGATGGGCGATGGTGACCTGGGTCAGGCTGCCACAGTCTGTGGTGATCGTGTTGTTGATTTTGTTGATGGTGTCACAGGGGATGTCTGTCCTCGGCAGTAGTGTGGAGATGGTGATGTTGACTCTTGGAAACTCTCTGTGGGCTTTCCTAGCCACCTGCGTCAGGGCCTCTGCCACACCCTCTCCCTTGTAGCGCAGGTCGTTGGTGCCTGTGTGTATAATTATGTTGTTAGGCTGACCTAGGTGGGCGTGGCAGAGCAGCTTTAGTGCACTGTCAGTGTCAGAGCACCAGAACATACCAACCCTGTGTCTGGGGAACAACTTCCTGTGAAGGAAGTTGGGCGGGAGATGGGCTGTGTGTCGGGGGCAGGTGTCCACGCTGCTAATCTGGGTCTCTGTCTGGTTGCTGGTTTAAGTCTGTGATCCAGTGTCGATTTCCATTTATAGGAAGGACAGACTATCCTGTATGCGTTGGAGAGACACTGATGTCCTGGGTGTGGGGGTCCTGCCAGGGGTCTTGGAGAGGGAGTCTTGGGGGTTGAAAGGGGGGTAATAGTTGCTGTGGTTGCAGGGGGCAGTATAGCAGTGGTACTGGATTTAGTGTTGGACTGGTCAGATATAGTGTTTGGACGTATATGGGTTTTTATTTTTCCGGCCAGAGCTTTCAGTTTGACAAAGTCTCAAATTCTTCCAATTTAACCTGAGATCCTTGGATCATGACAGTTCCATAGTTGTAAAAGTTAATATTGAATTTTGGAACAGTATTTGTGTAGAGCTGCCTGATAGATTTGTTCCCTCCCAACTTGAGGGTGGTGTACTCTGCATGGACAGCAGCGTGCCACGCCTCTGGGTGCGGGGTCTAGAACAGTAGGTCTGCTCTGACCTCTCTGTTGTCCAGCTGCTGGTGGTCAGCTCTCAGGGTCTCTAAGACTTCTCTCAGTAACTGCTGTCTGTGCTTCTTTCTTTCTGCTTCACTTGTGATTTCTTCAAGATAGTTTAGTGTTAGGGCACCCAGGCTTTGCCCACTAAGCTGCAGTTGTGAAGGTTCCATTTTTTAACAGTTAAGTTTTGGGAAATGCCTCTTCTGTAGCTATTAGCTTGTAAGCTAGCTTCAAAGCTATACGTTTGTTATGAGATTTTAATAATATCTCACCTTCCAAGTCTTGTTTATTTAATCCTGTAGGTCTTGGTAGTTTTGTCATATGTTTTTCTGTCCATATGACGTCCTTTTCCTTCTTTTAGACCCTTTTCTTTGTTCTTCTTCTCCAAGTTGTTCTCTCTGTGGTGTGGCTGTGACAGGTGCTCACTGAGCAACAGTTAGCATAACTTTTTAAATGTGGTGCTAAAGTCCAGAAGTATTTCCAATATTTCTGCAAAGTTAATCAGCTTTGCATGAATTCTTCTGGGGAAATTTAAAACGAAACTTGTCATTGTACTAAATAAATATGGAAATAATGGAGTTTTAATTAATGTTGTAGGAGCTCATTTTCTGCTGCACTGCCCCCCCCCCCCGGGAAAGCTTCGGATTCTCCATCTCCCTGATTGATGGTTGAAGGTCAACAAGCTCAGTAGCCGCCAAAGAGTCTGTTTTGGCACTGCTGGAGCTTCTGACCAAAGGTAAGCGGTCTCCAATGTGACTAACCACCTAAGGTCGGTCAGACAACTTTGAAACACAAAAGCAGTTTTTGATTTAATAGTTCCAATTTAATAATTTGTCCTCTAGAGGGTCTACTTCACCATAACGGAACCAAAATAAAAAGGCAAAAATAACATACTATTCCAAATAGGCAAGCGTATCCCACAATGAATTGTGAGGGCAATACACTAACATTTTCCATGTAACGTCATCATCAACTTGCTGAAAGGAAGTGGTGCGGCTATATGACGACGTAGTCTGTCCAAGAGGGCATCGTTCTTTTTACCCACATATTGAAGTACTGAGTATAGCACTTAGGATGACATTTCAGACAAGACTTTTATTTACTTATTTTGAATCATTATTAATCCCCTAGCCTTATTAATTGCAACCTTAAGATTATAAGTAAAACACTGACCAACAGAATAGAAAAAGTAATTCCATTCATAGTTCACCCAGACCAAACAGGCTTTGTCAAAGGAAGACACTCATCCAACAATACGCGTTTTATATTCAGTCTGATCAGCATATCTCAAAGGAACAACTTTAATACTATTATTGCCTCTTTGGATGCCTAAAAAGCATTTGGCAGAGTTAATTGGACATATCTCTTTTCAATCCTCAACAAATTTGGCTTTGGAGAGTCACTCATTCGATGGATCAGAATCCTCTACAACTCTCCATCTGCTTCGGTCATCAGAATGGTTACACTTCATTGTTTCACTCTAATACACGGCACAAGACAAGGATGTCCGCTCTTCCATTTACAATTCGCCATCTTTATTGAACCCCTCACGTCGGCAATCCGTCAAAACTAACATTGTAGGCATACAAACAGGAAACTTCACAAAATCAGTTTGTATGCAGAACAATATCTTGTTGTACATACGGAACCCAATATCATCCCTACCGTAGGTGTTCAATCTTAATTCTCAGCTATCTCAGAATATTTAATTAGTTGGACTAAACCCACAGTTTTAGCACTCAGTGGGGGCGGGACTGTAATGCTGCAACCCAGACAATTCACTTAACCATCACAACAGGCAATATTAGATACCTTGGCATTTATATCTCCACCAATCTATCAGATTTGTTTACCCTTAACCTCACTCCATTGCTCAAATCAATTGAAGAAGACCTCATTCGATGGAACAACCTACCCATCTCACTAATTGGTAGGATAGCAGCAGTGAAACTGAATATACTTCAAAAAATAAACTGTTTTTTTTCCAATGACCCCAGTGCAACCAACAGTACATTGGTTTAATACTCGAGACTCAATAGTCAACAAATTTTATTGGAAATACAAGAAACCGAGAATTAAACTAGCAACACTACAGAAAAACAAAGACTGTGGAGGCCTAGCAGACCCAAACTTTAGATATTTCTATCTAGCAAACCATCTTCAATTTATAATTAAATGGTTACAACCAGAGCAACAATTGGCCCATGGATGGCGAGACAGTGAACAATCTGAATGTCAGGAGTTATCATTATCCGATCTCCCAATTCCTTACTGAATCAATAAGGAAACATAATTGCGTCAAAAACCCATTCATCACAACAACTCTTGGTTTTGGTGTTGAATCTCCACCAAGATCCAGGTGTGGCTGCTCAGATCCACAGTCTTAATTATTATTTGGTATATATTTTTTTTTATTTACTTATGTTACAAGTCTAGCCACAGCGATTCATCACATTCACCGCTTTCAGTTGCTTTGGGACTTAATTTAGTACAAACTGCCAAAACGTCCCGATACTTGGATTATTTTTATTTATTTTTTTGTCGCCCTTGGCACTACGACACAATTATGCCACCTTGCAAAGAATGCTGTGGACTCCTACAGAAGGTTGCTGTACTTGAAACAACAGTATTAAATCTGAAGGATTCAGTCAACCGAGCTAACGTGAGTACTGCTAAGCTAGACAATGCTACCAGGCCTTGCCCGTCCCACAACACAGCTGGGCTTACTCTGCCAGGTGTTCTGCCAAGCAAAACAACTGACAAGCAAGATAACGAGGCTGCTTACCAGAGAAAGCCTCTGATGACAATTAAAATTCCTGTAATTCATGAAGCTAACACATGCAAGGGTCCCTCGCAACCTGAGATTAGCTCAGCGACTGGATGGCCTTTGCTGACTAGCAGCCATGAAACAGCCCAAGATAAGCGACGTGGCAACACAAGACAGCAAGCAACACTACAAACTGAAAGCAACGGACAGCTGCCGGGGACCGCCGTGAAACAAAAGTTTAGAAATAAGGTTGCCGCTGTCAAACCACCAATTTTACCACTGATGAGCCTAGAAAATAGATTTGAGCAACTACAAGATAGTGTACCCACAACACCCCAATACCATGGAGGGGGGAGTGGTCGCACGAAGAATATGCAACCAGCTAATGTTACCCAAGCTGCAACACAGCAAGCTAGTGCCAGCAGCAGGCCTGGACCCCAAACACCACAACAAAGTAATGTTGCTGGCCCATCAGAGCAAATAACACTCTTTATTGGCGACTCAACAATGAAGCATTTAAAAGATCGGCAAAAACACCATGATATGCTGTTTTCCATATGAACTGGTCTCTAACATAGCAAAGATCCCACAAATTCTGGCTAATTGCAAAAGTGTCAATAAGATCATTCTACACAATTGGAACTGGTGACACAGTCGGACGGAAGGAGTTGGAATTACTGAAAAGGGACTTCCTCGAGCTTTTCCAGCTGCTAAGCGCTCTAAACGTGCCTGTCCATGTTAGTGGCCCCCTGCCCCCTGCCAGACAGAGATCTGAACTATTTAGCAGACTGCTTTGGACTCAACACATGGCTAACAAATGTGTGCTACCTACACAAGCTGAACTTTGTCAAAAACTTTAACCTGTTCTGGCTTTGATCGGGCGTCTACAACCGCGCTGACACTTTAAACCAAACCGGCCAGGCTTTGCTAATAAACAATCTAGCCTTCGCTATTATCCAGCCGACAGTAGCCAAGCATGGGAACAGCACAAGGACAGTCAGCGATGAGCGCAAGGCCCTGACACAGGAGCAGAGCATCTCACCACCCGATGCCACAGCTAGCGCCCAGACTACATCGCCGCTGGGTGGTGCAGCTGGTGACCAGACCACCCCGCAGCCGAACGCCACACCGGCTATCTGAAACTCCCCCTCGACCTGCCCGCCTTTCACGACCCCCCTCCCCCTCACCCAGCCCTCGACCACTTGCCAGACCCTCCGCAAATCCCCCCCGACCCGCCTGCCCAAAGCGACCCCCCCTCCCCCACGCCCAGCCCTCAGCGACCCCCCCTCCACCACGCCCAGCCCTCAGCGACTCCCCCTGTCCCCCGACTCACCAAATCCCATCCAGCTCCCACTTCAACCTTCTCAGAAATGTGCGCTCATCCCCGCACCCAGCCCTGGAAAACGAGTATTCACCCCCAAGAAAGCCTCGCCCACACCCAGCTCCCAGGAACAAGCACCAATTACCCCGAAAGCCCCCCACACATACAGCACCCAGAAAAGACCCCGTCGTCTGCCCCCCCCCGCTCCCCATGCCCACAGTGCAGAAAAGACAGACAAGAACCGCATCACCAAAGGCCAAATAATTGATCACACACCAGATGCCATTTCAACTTTGATCACGGTTAGAAAGAACAATCATTTCTCAGCACGCTCTGTATGTAAGTCAAACCTAATCTGTATTAAACCAAATCAGAGCGCCCCCTGTCCCCCAACAGACTCTTGTTGCCCCGCAGACTCATTTCAGCTGAAATTAGCGCTGCTTAATGTCTGAGCATTGAAACAAAGAACCTTTTTGATCAATGAGCTAATAAGTGAAAATGATTTACACTATGTTTTAGTGGAAACTTGGCTGGATAAGGACACTGGTCCTGGGATATTGAATGAAGCATGTCCCCCCAATTTTAAATCTTATCAATCAACCAGACCGAGGGGGAAGGGAGGAGGAGGAATAGCCGCCATCATGGAACCGCAGGTTATGTCAAATAACGTTGACTTGGGCACATATCCATCATTCGAGTATCTTGCTATAGAAATTAAAACACACTTCCCATTAATCAGTGTGATACTGTACCGCCCACCAAAATACTCAGTATCAGTGTTTATACAGGAATTCTCAGAAATTATCTCAATCTGCCTTACTAGATATGATAATATAATCTTAAATGGAGACCTGAATATTCATATTAACAAGGAGAACGACCCCAAAGGTTGTGAGCTTCAGAACATGCTCAACGGTTTTGGGCTGACGCAGCATATACACAAACCCACCCACCAATATGGGAACGAATGTAGCTCAGCCACCTCCTGCCTTGACCCTATACCAACGGCATTCTTAAAGCAGGTATTTGATAGTGTCCCGAGTCACGTCCTGATGATCATAAACATGTCACTTCAAACTGGCATCTTTCCAGACACCTTCAAAACAGCTGTGGTGAAACCGCTACAAAAGAAGGCCAATCAATATCCAATCTTCCCTTCATCAGTAAGGTACTCGAGAAGATAGTTGCAGTACAAATGAACTCTTTTCTCAAAGAAAATAACATGGAAGAATTACAGTCAGGCTTTAGAACAAATCACAGCACAGAAACTGCCCTCACTAAAATAGTCTGATCTCAGGCTGAACGCTGATGCAAATAAGGTCTCAATCCTTGTCCTGCTAGGCCTGAGCGCAGCATTTGATACAATTGACCATGACATCCTAATCAATCGTCTTGAAAGGCTGGTTGGTCTCTCCGGCAACGTGCTCAATTGGTTCAGACCATACATTAAAGGATGAAAGTTCTATGTTAAGCTGGGAGATCATGTATCAGAGAAACACGACAGCAGCTTCGGAGTGGCGCAAGGAAGTTGCCTTGGCCCATGGCTTTTCTCACTATACATGCGGCCACTTGGGCACATCATTAGAGAGCACAATGTATGCTTCCATAGCTATGCCGATGACGCACAGCTATACATCTCGGCAGAACCAAATGACACTGTAGCCATACAGTCCATCACAAACTGTCTTCTAGCGATAAATAAGTGGATGAGCAATAACTTCCTGAAGCTAAATGAAAACAAAACTGAAATCCTTCTGATTGCCCCCCCCCCCCCCCCCCCAAAAAAAGGGACATGCTACTTAAAAACCTAAGGAAACTGGCACCCTGGGTGAAACCTGAGGTTACAAGTTTTGGTGTCATTCTAGACTCCAACCTAAGTCCCATATTAACAAGGTGACGAAAGTTTCATTTGTTTCACCTTAGAAATATAGCAAGAGCAGGACCTTTCATAAACCAAAAGTGTGCTGAAAAGCTGATTCACGCCTTTGTATCAAGCCGGCTTGACTACTGTAACGCACTTCTCACTGGCCTTCCCAAAGTAACTACTGGAAGGCTTCAGCTCATCCAAAACTCGGCTGCCCGACTACTAACTAGAACTAAGAAGAGAGAACAAATCACCCTAGTCCTGGCTGCCTTACACTGGCTTCCAGTTACTTCTAGAGAAGACTTTAAGGTCCTTCACCTCATATATAAAGCTCTAAAAGGGCAAGGACCAGAATACATCACCAACTCCCTTACTATGTGCCCCCAAGAGAGCTACGATCATCTACTGCTGGCCTGTTAGAAGCACCAAGTAATACACAGAAGAGAATCGGGAGTGCAGCCTTCGAAACATATGCCCCAAAGCTTTGGAAGCCGGCTTTTTTGCCATCTTTAAAAGAAAACTAAAAGCACATTTATTCACTCTAGCCTACAACTAGAGCTCTCCTGCACTGCTATTTCCACTGCACTGCTATTTCCTATCGGCTGTACCTACTGTTTTATTGCTGTACCTACTGTACCTAGTAGGCCTACTTAGACTTTTATTGTTTTATCAGCACTTTGTAACTCTACGGTACTCTAGTTTGTTTTTCCCGAACGTGTGTCATCACCTTGTGTCGCAGCTGTGGAGAGACAGGGCCAAGGTCAGCTGACATTCCAATGAAGGAGATTAGACACAGACTGAGGGACAGTTTGTTGTTTTATTTGCTGTAACGCATAATGTAGACTCAAACTTGTCAAGAGTTAAGTTAGGGATGAAATACGTAAAATAATGAAACCGGGGTCTTATACAGGGGTAGACCTACTGTATATTGGAGCCTGGGGAGAACGCCCGCCTAAGAGGTCTGCGGGCTCACAAAAGGGGATCATAACCTTTCAGCTGGGCCACGAATTAAAGAAAATATATGTATAGGCCTACAAATTTTTAGGTGTCTAAATTAGTAGACACCGACTGCGGAAACTGTGCTTTGGCTTGTTTTTAATCTTCTAATTCTTATGATTAATGGCTTGATTGTATATGATTAATGGCTTGATTTTAATCTTTTAATTCTCTTGATTAATGTTTTTGAGTTTCATTATTGGTTAAATCTTTGAGCAGCACTTTGAGTTGCATTTATTGTTGGAAAGGTGCTATATAAATAAACTTTTACTTACTTACTTATTCTGTCAGCCTGGTGGAAATTCCTCAAACTCAATGGTCACACTCTATCTCCAAACAAATTCATGCCAATCTGGCACAACCCAGATTTTCTGGTTAAAAACAGACCAATAATCTTTAGGTCTTTGAAAAAGACAAGGAATTACTCATCTGGAACACATTTTTTAAAACAATTTGCTTATATCCTTCCCAACCTTAACCCAAAGGTATATCGGTTGCTCACAGCTTCCTTCAATTACAGAAGTCTCTAAAAGTTTAAATCAAATTGATGAAGAACATCCTACAACCACCTCAAATGATTGAACATCTCACTCATATCGGTCACTTGAAAATCCTTTTTCCAGAATATACAAACTTTAATTAAAAACAGATGACACCTTGTCTTCATCTACAATGAAATGGGAAAGAGATCTTGCAATCCCCACCAATATCAACCTGTGGAAGCTTATTTGCAACAACACCTTTTCTATGACCCGCAACTCCAAAATGCAACTCATCCAATATAAGATCTTGCACGGAGCCCATCTCGCGGAACACAAAATGTTCAAAATGGGTTTTGTGGATGAAGACATTTGCTCTCACTGTTCCCTTGATACCAGAGATGACTACTTTCATGCATTCTGGCTCTGACCACCTATCCTAGCATTCTGGACCAACGTCACCAAGAAGCTATCAACCCTTCTGGGTCGCAGCATTCCATTCTCCCTGTCTATATGTCTTCTCGGTGACCTCTCCTCAGTCGACCCGCCACTGAAACACCACCAACCCATTTTGATCGCTTTAACAATTGCCAAGAAAACAATATTACTCAATTGGAAAAAGAGAGATAATCTCACCACATCCCAATGGTTGCAGTTATTAATAGATTACATCTCAATGGAAAAACTATTGGCAATATCCAAAAACAATGTTGATTCAATTAATGAAATATGGGCTACTTTTATCACTGACATAACTCCATCATTTAATACTTGAGTCTTCCTAAGTCGGTGCAGGGACTGGTTAGGTGTTCCGTCTGGTCCTGTCAACCAGGGTCCTGAACCTGGCTGGCTGTGCTAGGCGCGGGGCTCACCATGTGGCCTCCTTCGTGGGGGGCGGTCTCCTGTCATCACAACAGGCTGCCAGAGTACCCGCCCTCTGGCGCTCTCAGTGCGCTTGTCGCTGGGGGGTGGGGGGAGTTCGGGCTGTGGGTGGGGGTGCCGTCTGCCGCCCTCTGTTCTGTAATCTGTATGCCCGGCGGCTGGAGGCTGATCAGGGGCTTGGAGCTGCCCGACATGGCGGAGGCGCATGGCGGTCCGCTCTACGCCCTTGGCTGTATGTATTGATTGCCCGGCTGTAACGCTTATACTTATTAATATATAGGTAGTGGTACATAAGTGTGGTGTGGTGATGGTGTGGTTTGAGCAGCAGACCTGTCCTGGGCCTAGGTAATTGGGGTCCAGGATCAAAATGCTGCATACCTGTTGCTCGTTGGTTGAGCTAATGAGCAACAGGCAAAATCCCCATTCCCACACTCACTCAGGATAGGAGCCCTTGTCATGATACGTGTCCATCTGCTCCTGGGCTTATTCCAACTAGCCCACTCTCTACAACTTGGGTGGCGTTGATAGGCGAAATTCTCACACACACACACACACACACACACACACACACACACACCCCTTGCAGCTCCAGAACAACGCGTCTGAATCTATCCAATTAATTTACTCCCAAAAAGCTTATAAAGTTGATGAAATATCTCTGAGGGCTTTCATATGCAGTTTTTAGTCAGTTTGAATGGGAATTTACAGCAATAAGTGATTTCTTTCCACAGAGGCACCGTGAGTCAGTACTCTTTTGACTTGCATTAATTTCCGAACAGGTAGCAGACAGTCACGTTTTAACTTTTAGAATCAAGCAATACCATGTAACAAGTGCATCGGCTCTCATCAGCAATATCTCCGTCCTCCTCCTCTAGCCACACGCCAACAGGGCTCATAAATTACCCACAATGCAATATCTTAAAGCGACAGGCCCTGTCACTACGGGATTTGTCCTGGAATTGTTTTTAAAAAGACAGACAAAAATAACAGTAATAACAACAACAAGGGAGGGATTTTTTTTTTTTTTTTTCCATTAAATACTATTTTCATTTTGAGATTTGTTAAATAAACTTAGGCGTACTATGCCATAAAAGACACTGGACAGAGTGCCAGTGCTTTTTATGATAATAATAATGTGTGTTACTGTTATATGAGTTAATCATATAAACGGTTCAAACTGTTTTTAATTTAGTTTATTTATTATTGAAAATATTTATTTTTTTATCATACATTCTTGTTCTTTTTGTTCAATAAAGCGATGTTTTCCTCAGACCATTTAAAAAAAATGTATAAATCAGTCGGGCCTGATATATGTCAATATTATGTAAAATTTCTGATGATTATTTGGATAACTTCTTATCCTACTTCTGACAGTCTATGCCTGACATCTCTGGAGATAATGCTGCTTGGATAATAGTGGTTTATGTAAAAAGATTACCCCATGGCACACATGCATGCACAATGTACCTTTTGCAGCTTGCTGTGTCTTTGGAGAACGAGGTTAATGACATCACAGATGAGAGAAATTTTCCTTTGAGAGAAGCCCCACTGTAGGAACTGCTGCTTGGACAGTATGGGTTTATATTGGAAGACATCTCTGAGTACCTGCATGTGGAGACATACAAAGGCCACAGATACAAACAGTCTGTAAGGTACTTTTGTACACAAATCATGTTTACGCCAAAACTGAGGCCCTATTTACACCTCCTTTGTAAATTATTTAAGTTATCTATTTCATTAATACATGCAAATGGTCGAATGGCACAGTAACTTCATTTTTAAAATATAAACTTAAAATGTATTATTCATTGTTACTTAAAGAAACATTATGTAACTATTTTACATTAAAATAACAGCCTCAAAATCATTTTGATGGTACACTGACTTGTATATAGAGAATGCCACCTCTTTCATTCCCACTAACCCCCTGAACGCCGGTTCTTGCATCATGCAACTTTGGTGTTCGGGTACAAAACCATGGGAAAAGTGCGTTACACTTAACGGCACTACATCACTTCCTTGATGTTTGGCTCTGGTAATCCCATTTTTTTGCCTGGTAAATATTGCAAAAAAACAACAACAAAAAAACAGCCAGTGGTGTGCCCAGCGCCAGCATGTCAGCCTGCGCGCACTGGCCCTCACTTTCATTGCGCCACGGGGTTTCTTTCACCCTCTGACCAGCGCGTGCAAGCGAATCTGCCAGGCCGAGCACATCTGGCAGCTACACCAGTAGCAGGGGGCTGATCACCGCAGAGCTGATCACCGCAGAACCACAGAGCTTGACCTGTCTCAATGCAGCCCAAATGTGTGCATCTGGCCCCCAGCGTACAAAAGGGATACACCAACAATAAATAAATTACTTGAAAATAAGCAGCCCCAAGCAGATACCTTATAAGCAGTGTCTGTGAACCGAAGGTCATTTTTTCCTGTCAACTGTAAGCCTGCAGCCACTAGCTGTGCGCTCAAGAGAGGAGAGAAGGACGCCATGGCAAAGTTCATGATGGGTAGGCAGGCTGATGGGTCTCCTTTGGACAGGCTGGTCATGGCAGTAGGAGAGAAGTGCAGGTGAAAGTGTGATAGGAAGAGACAGACGGGTTATAAAATTATGTAGCAGAGCTGGAAACCTATGAGTACACACACATCCTTCTGCTGCCCTCCCCCCAGGGATAATAAGTGCTATCTTATACAAGCTGTCTATTAAAATGGATAACTGTTGAGTTCTAATCAATGATAGTAAATGATAAATGATTTAGTAAATGATAATTACCGGTCTATCTTTTGTCAATACCGGTACTTTGTACTGCAGATTCTGGCAATGACTTCTGACCATGAAGTAGAAAAATCGCCTATGGTCGTTAAAAAAAAACAGACCCTAATTCCCTGTCTGGGTACAGGCCGGGAATCAGGAACACGCAGGGAATCGGGGTCCAGGAACAGGCAGGAAATCAGTATTGTAGACAAGAATGCAGAGAATTCAGCACACACACACACACACACACACACACACACACACACACACACACACACACACACACACACACACACACACACACACACACACACACACACACACACACACACACACACACACACACGTTTTACTAAGACAACTTGTTGACCAAAAATTAGAATTATTATTTTTTTTCCTCTAATACTCAAGTCAGCTGGTCTGTTCTGTACATAACGTCCTATTGTGGAAACTAATATCGAACTAATGGCCAACACATTCAAGTTGACAATTAAAATCTCTTAAAGGCAGTTTACCTTTACCCGACTTCCTTCCTTTACGTATTCACAACATAAACACAGCGGAAAGTGGTTACCCCACAAACCTACTATAGAAAGTACAATATATTCAAAATTCGATCATATCTGTTACTAGATAAAAATGTAAACCTATCTGTAAAAATGTTTCATAACTCACTTAGACATCATGGATGGATTACCTAACAGTAAGTGCTCTGGGAGGCCATTAAGCCTGAGCCTGATGCATGATGATAGTCACTAACTTTACATTCATTGCCCCGTAGTCATACAAACACCAGCCCCACTGTAATAGTCTAAACAACATTCACTTTGCAGGTGTCACCATGGCACTGTCCAACTGTTCCCCTGGGCTTAAATAATAAAGCGCTGCATTATTACTAAAGAGCGGATGACTAAATTTTCTACAGCTCAACAATGCCACACAACCATCATAGTCACTCACTTGGCCCATTGGAAGATAAATGCATGTCCACTACCAGAAACCTTGGTATAATTTTCGAGCCAGAAGTCAATTTAGACCTGCATATTTACTCATTCTCACTCATCTCTGAGACCTACTCTCAACACAGCAAAGTTAGTTTCATGTTAGTTTAAATATTCAGCTTTTTATGTATTGACTCATTGACTCGCAATTTAAAGTCCAATAACTTTTGAGCCATGCAATATCACAGTACCAAATAAACTGCGTCAATAAGTGGAATATCCTTCCTTTCACCAACAGCGTTTCTTTTGAGTTCCGCGTGGGAAAAATATCTAAATTATTTACTAGAAGAGCTGAAGCTATGAAAGCAAAATATGAAAATGCCTGACATGTACTTAAATATTGCAAAGGTAAAAGGTTATTTGTTCGGCTTTGAAAGACAAAAATCCAGCTGAAAAACAACAACCCCCTTACCCTATGTGATCGACATCCCTCGGGTACTTTATGGCTCGCAGCAGCGCGTCAAGTTCACGAAGACAACCTCTCAAATCTCCAGTTGACATTTTTCCACCAGATCCAATACAATCTACGCTAGTATCCGCTTTTAACGCCCCAGTTGCAATGGCTCGCCTAGGTCTGGCTCCTAAATAAATAGCGATCTATTAGGTTTTTTGCCGGGTGATAAACGGCAGGAAGCGGGATTCGTCGCCGTTCACGTCGCAAAACGCAACGTGCCTACGTCATGTTACGTAGCGCGATTGCGCACACTTAACTGTTTTTAATTACTTGCTTTACTGGTGGAGAACGAAATGTTGTTGACAACGGATCGCTTGCAACGCCTTCTGTAGAATAAAAATGTATGTTCTCATTCCATACAGGCCATGCGACGGGAAGAGGGGAGGGGCGGAAGCTAAAGAAGGAGGGGAGAAAACAGATGATTATTGTACCAGTAGTACTCTTCAGAGAATACTCTGCTGCGCCGTAATGACTGCTCATGTTCTGCGGCTTACATTTAAACAAACTTACATTTAGAGGGAGCGCATTGTTGCACGCACAGTCCATGTTGACAGTTTGCGGAGGAATTAACTAATCACTAAACCTCAGGTAGGTTGGGATTAGGGCATCGTTTTTTTTTTTTTATATATTGTCAAAGTTGAGAGGCATATTTAAAAGTAATCAGATATGTTTTCGTGTTTGAATTTATTTTAGGGCTGCCGACACCACCGTAAATGGCTTCGACTAGCTTGGTTAGCTAACTGGGCAGTACGACACGGTTTGTGATTGGCAGCGATCTCGACCAGTCGTTGCCTTCGTCCCGACTCAGCGGTGACCAATGGCAGTGCAGTGAAGGCGGGATCTACGCGTCGACCGAACATGCAAGGTGAAACCTCCCACGTTTGTTTACAGGCAGGGGGATGTGTTTATGTAACGTAGCCAAATAGATGTAGCTTGGTTACTGGGTGTCATCTGAATTCGGTGAAAATAGGTAGGTTGTTAGTGCCTGTACTTAAGTTACTCCGACATTCGGTTGACTTTATTATATATAGTCTATTTTTTTTTAATAAAAATCTATTTGGTGATTCAGAATCCGTGAAGTACCGAAAAGATGGTCATCCAATAACTTACAATTTTTGCAATATATTTTCCAACCACTAGCTGCAGCAGTAAGCATCTTGTTAGGGAGCAGCGGAACAATTACAACGGCGAAGAAGATACCATCCTGCTGACTTCTCCAAAAGGGTCAAGTTTCAGAGCTCTCTTGCGGCCCAGGTTCTGTGAGCCAATAGGGTTTGAGCGTCATCTCCCCCAGCTGTCCCATTGTAGGATTGTCTGTTCTGCAGCCTTGGTGGCACTTGCACACTCATGTCTACAGAAAGAAAGACCTTTTAAATATACAGTGTATCTATAAAGTGGGTTACACAATTTGCAAAAATGATTTGGATTGTTTCTCACGGACCTATAGGTGTTCTTATTATTTTTACACCAAACAGGTAAGAATTGACATTTTTATGGGGTTATAAGACTTAAATAAGTGGAAAAATAGGGTGACCAATCATTAGGGGTTGAAAATCTTAATCGATAATCTTTCAAATGATCTAATAATGGAGTCATTAACAGTAAGTCCATAATAACTATGGCATGCTAGACAAAAGCCAATCATACAATGTTTCCCCTCACACAGTAAAGGCATTTAAAACACCTCATATAGAATAAGATTATAAAGCCTTGTGTATGCTTTATAGCTCCCTCTGAGCTATCCACAGCAATCTATTATCCCATTAGAATTAAATTGGGTGGGAAATTATTAGGGCTGCCCGCTGAAAGTTGACTCATGAGTCGGAAACCCGTTATTTGACTGAGATTCTTCCAAGTCGTGCAGTAATTTATTTTTTCAGTCAGTGTGCATTACAATAACAGGATAAAACATATAGGAGCATACATCCTGCTGGGATAACATTCCAATGGGGAATTATAAATATAATTTTATGTGTGAATCCTCTGGGCATGGAGTGGGACACGGCTCTCTGTGCGCCCGATGGTGGAGAGCAACACAGAGAGCCGTCCCCTGTTCCTCCAATTAAAACAACTAAAAACAGTGTGGGGATGGGGTACGATTCATACAATAATTTTCTGCGCATAATGCATCGAGAGGGAGTGATTGGGAGAGAGTCATGGAGAAAGTGTCTCCACTAGGCACGGTGTAGTTCAATACGCACTTGTTTCGTTCAATAAGCAGACGTAAAAAACAACAACACTTTTTCCGTGTCGTTCGCGGGTAACTCATCGCTGGCGAGCGCATCGTTGGTTCCGTCTGAGAGGGAGACAGATGTGCAAAATCGTGCCCCCATCGTGCTGTCACCGCACCCCAAGAGCCCGCCTCTGAGAAGTGCTGAGCTGGCCTGGCCCACTCCCCCCCGATTAGACTGACAAGATACTGAGTCGGGTACCGCCCTAGAAATGATAATAGTAAGCTAATAGGCTAGCAGTCGGATCCGTCAATGCATTCAACAACAAAGCGTTTATTCTGAAGTATGTATACATTTTCAGCATTTTGTTAATATTTGATGACAAAAGAAGAAATAGACTAACGTTACTCACATAGAGTCGTTCAGGGCTTTGCTGCGTCCCTGTCCCCCACAAGCTTGAAACACAGCCACGAAAGTCGTAACAAAAATTTAAAGGCTTTGGCAGGTGACTGCCACACAAGTGACGTTTACAGGGCCCTCCAGCACAGAGACACAGAAGACGATGGGTTGTAGACACTGTTTATTGTAGAGAGGAGGCTAGATGGAATTAGCCAGGAGCAGATTGAACATGTCATGATAGGGCTCCTATCTCTGAGTGAGAGCGAGGATGGAGGTTTTAACCTGTTCCTCGTTAGCCCAAAAAACGAGCAACAACTATGCAGCCACCCTGACCCAATCACCTAGATCCAGGTCAGGTGTGGCTGCTCAAACCATCCCATCCCCACACCACACCACCCCCAACAGCAAACTGAGGCTAGGAAGAATTTCTGGCCAAAGCCTACTCCCCCACCAACCAGAGAACAAAAATGGAAAAAAAATGTTTAAAGCAGACTCTGAAACAGGGCTACCATACCTAAAAACTCAAATCATCCCATCCCCACCACCACAGAGGTCTTGTAGATATAATGTGAGTGAAGATTCAGCTACTGGATTGCTTATTACTCGCCTCAAATTTGTTCAGAAACAGCTTTTGGTGTACCGATAAGGTGAAATCAGTGAAACATTACAGAGTATATTCAACAAAACCCGGAAGCCATGCTAAAACCCCATTGGCTCACAGAACAGGGGCCTCAGGAGGGAGGTAATGCTCAAACCCCATTGTCTCACAGAACTAAGGGTCCTCAGGAGAGAGGTCTGCAGCTGGACCTTTCTCGACACTTTGAATGCGGAAATTATCTGCATTTATTTTCTCACTTATTTTTGGCATTTACACACAAATGACATATTGTGCCATCGCACCGGGTTACCAAACTTTTGAGACTCATTTCTTGCTTTCCAAATCCCGCCTCATATCCTGATTCCCATCCTAAGCTTACCAGACCTGCTGTTTTTGATTGACACTTGACTTGCCTCCGAGCAGAATACTAGCGAGAGACATGAGGGCCAGGGGAAGGGAATACAAACACATCACCACCTTTAGGATACAGTTCTTTTACCTTTTCCCATTGGCATAAGTTTTGAAAAAAAATCTCTTTCTCTCTGTCTTAATTTTTGCCAATTTTCCCTTTGAATTTATTCAAACCACTTTAAGCGAGTGACTTTAACTTGTTTTCTGCAATTTATCTTGCACTGTTGATTTGGTAAAGAGTAAGCACTTTACTTAGCTCACATGCTTACAAGCTAACATGACACTTGCTGTATCAAAATAAAACTTTGAAACTTTGTTTTTAATTTAGACAAAACAATTCAGAGCCAGAGTTCAAATTAGACAGTACTTGTGACAGTGTGCGATTTTATAAGACATATTCAAATTTCCAGCAAGGGTTAGTTGTGATGCTATGTTCATGATTTTTTATTTTATTTTATTTTTTATTTTTTTAACCTGTGCAGTCAGCATGCTGGGCATACAACACAGAGTATTTGTATGCCATTGTATCTAGGACCGAGTTAGTCTGCAAGTGGAGTTCAAGTTCTCAACCTGCAATGCAACTCTTTATTAATTCTTAAATCATCAAGAACTGCTGCAATAACTCTGTCCTGTGGATGACCTGTATAATGACAAGAGCACAGTTTTTGGTTATAGAGAACCACCATCAACCCCCCTCTTTGGAGAACTATTTATCATGTTTGGGTCTATAAACAACTGATCAGTACTCCAAGAAGGGGAGAATCAGCATGGGTGAAGCAAATAAACATAGAAACAAACAACATTTACACAAAAACATAAACATTGGACGACATCTATTGAAAAACAGTTAATTGGGTCCAGGAAAACTGGAACTACAACTGGTCACGTGGCCTCTTCCTGTCATAGTTATGGTAGTAAATGGGGGAGGAAAGGAGAGGAATGCTACCAGGAGGGTGCTGGAGTGCACACAGGGTGTGTGTGTGTGTGTGTGTGTGTGTGTGTGTGTGTGTGTGTGTGTGTGTGTGTGTGTGTGTGTGTGTGTGTGTGTGTGTGTGTGTGTGTGTGTGTGTGTGTGTGTGTGTGTGTGTGTGTGTGTGTGTGTCCACTGGTGAGTGTAGAATTGAAGTGTGTAGAAGGTCAGTATTATGTCCCTAACTCAGGCCAGCTCAACTCAAGTAAAGGAGCAGGCGCCACCACCCACACCCCCTAACTGCCCGGTGGGGCCCCGGGGACCCCCACGAACACAGGCCTACGCACCACGGATGTCCCCAGAGCTGCCCGGGCATTCACCAAACCGCAGAGCCCCGGCAGACCAGGAGGCCCCCACATGCCCCAAAGCACCACGACATTGCACCCACTTCGGAAGACTCAAGTATTAAATGATGGAGTTATGTCAGTGATAAAAGTAGCCCATATTTCATTAATTGAATCAACATTGTTTTTGGATATTGCCAATAGTTTTTCCATTGAGATGTAATCTATTAATAACTGCAACCATTGGGATGTGGTGAGATTATCTCTCTTTTTCCAATTGAGTAATATTGTTTTCTTGGCAATTGTTAAAGCGATCAAAACGGGTTAGTGGTGTTTCAGTGGTGGGTCGACTGAGGAGAGGTCACCGAGAAGACATATAGACGGGGAGAATGGAATGCTGCGACCCAGAAGGGTTGATAGCTTCTTGGTGATGTATGTCCAGAATGCTAGGATAGGTGGGCAAAGCCAGAATGCATGAAAGTAGTCATCTCTGGTATCAAGGGAACAGTGAGAGCAAATGTCTTCATCCACAAAACCCATTTTGAACATTTTGTGTTCTGTGATATGGGCTCTGTGCAAGATCTTTATTTTGGATGAGTTGCATTTTGGAGTTGCGGGTCATAGAAAAGGTGTTCTTTCACAGGTTGATATCGGTGGGAACAGCAAGGTCTCTTTCCCATTTCATTGTAGGTAAAGATAAGGTGTCATCTGTTTTTAATAAAAGTTTGTATATTCTGGAAAAGGGATTTTTCAAGTGACCGATATGAGTGAGATGTTCAATCATTTGAGGAGGTTGTAGGATGTTGTTCGTCAATTTGATTTAAACTTTTAGAGACTGCTGTAATTGAAGGAATTGAAGGAAGCCGTGGCCACCGATATTATACCTTTGAGTTCAGGTTGGGAAGGATATAAGCAAATTGTTTTCAAACGTGTTCCAGATGAGTAATTCCTTGTCTTTTTCCAAGACCTAAAGATTATTGGTCTGTTTTTAACCAGAAAATCTGGGTTATGCCAGTTTGGCGTGAATTTGTTTGGAGATAGAGTGTGACCACCATTTTTCTGGGTACTTTAAAATGTAGCACAAGTTACAATTATCCAAATTTACATTCAACGCTGCATAGTTTTTTTTCCATTCGTTTCGTAACTTTTTTCAAGGTTTTCTGAGATTTATTTGTTCCTTTTTTTCAACAGGAGTGTAACTAACCGCTAAGAACTGATGTTCTGTCCGCTCCCTCTTTACTGACTGGCGATGCGACTTGGTCGGATCACACTGAGGGAAAACCTGTCGAGATTGAGGGTCGCTACGAGTCCACCGTGTCCACTGCAATGTCAGGGCGGAGGGACGCTGTCGATTTATTGAAGGAGATTTAATCTTTTGGAAATAGACTGTGTATAAATAGACATGTTTACTTTATATGAAGTATCTTATTTTTATCCAATTATTATCTTGGGGTTTTGTAAAACACAGCACGAGTTACAGTTTTCCAAGTTTCCTTCAAATGCAGCATTGGCTCAAGTTGTCCGTCTACTCATAGGAAACACTATGCAGTCCACAAGGCCCCAGTGATTGGATGCAAATGACTTCTGAGAGACGAAGCTTGGGCTTATCTTACTTTGGATGATGATATCATGCTCCTCAAACTAAACAAACCCCTGCCTGCAGGCTGGACCCCTGATTTAAAGTTAAAAGTTTATCTTTGAACAAGTCATCACATGTGACTTTAAGTAATAGAGATGTACAAGGGAACCCTATGCACAAGAGGGGAAAAAGGAAATTGTCTGCACAGAGGAATTGAAGCTCTTTTTTTTCTTCTTTACGCAAACAGGTCTTAGTTGCTTTTATTTGTTCATATTCCTTATTATATATTTTATCTGCCAGGAAGTTATAATTAACAAAAAAGTGTGTTACCTAAATTATAAACAAAACAAAACTTCCTCCGAAATAAAAACTAAATTGTAATTAATATACAGAGATACGACAAAAAATTGACTGGAACAAAATGTACATAATTTTATTATTTCATGTCTTTCAAGTCATTTCATTCGATGTTTTCTCCTTGATTTGTCAGAATGTGCCAGTATCCAAGATTGGGAATTAAGTCCATTAGATGGAGCTATAACCTGCTCAACCAACCTTTCGCTCAAAAGACAGGTTTGCTATTTTTCAACCAAGGTCTATTAAAAGGTCGGTTCCTATCATTTATAACTGTTCATAGTACAAACTGAGGGATTTACTATTGAGAATCTTTCCATTCTGCTGTAGCTTCAGGCCATGCTTTTAAATGCAGTCCAATGGGAAACATGTTCAAGTCTTAAAACTGTTAAACTGTCCT
This sequence comes from Zeus faber, assembly GCF_960531495.2. Taxonomy (NCBI): domain Eukaryota; kingdom Metazoa; phylum Chordata; class Actinopteri; order Zeiformes; family Zeidae; genus Zeus; species Zeus faber. The sequence goes on from NC_137191.1 coordinate 3,594,045, forward strand.
TATGTCAAAGCTCGCAATATACTGTATGTTATATAAAACAAACATCAGACCTTCCAACCTGCACGCGTTTTGTGTACCAGCCACGCAATTCTTGGTCGAAATTCACAGGTACCAAATGGCAGCTGAAACAACACAAAAGCAAAGTATATATTGTAATTTAATTACAGAAAACAGTCAATCAATACAAAATAATAGCGTACATTTATTGGGTATTTAAACGACATCCCTCGGATTGGACCTGATGTTATGAGACCTTGTGCTCGTTGTGATGTAACCCCTCCCTTCCCTCAACTCTCTCACTCACCATCCACTGATAAGCAGCGGTTCTTTATTCTCCACTGAGGCGTAACACTTCACCTCTGACGTAATATGGGAAAGTAGGGGCGGAATAATCAAGTATAAAAATGTGCCGTAATGTTAACATATAAAAAGTGAGATGCACCAATTGATCAGCCAGGTTTCAGCTTGATTGGCCATGACCAGTGACCAGCGTCAGATATCAGATATATCTGATTCTGTGATGGTCAAATTTACACGGCCAAACTCTGCTCATGTACTCTGCTCTGACAACCAAACCGGATGCCAACGTAATGTAATGTAGTTGACGCTCAAAAGAGAAAGTGAAGGAAAGAAAATGTTGGCTGTTTGGAGGTACTTCAAGGTAAAACAAGAAGATTAGATATATTATTTATCTGTTGCCTGACAATAATCTAAATTGTGCAGACTGCGTTTCTATTGCTGTCACTACAGCGGAGGGTTTATAGCGCATGAGCTCCATTCGTGAAGAAAGGTTTGACTCTTTTTTGAGACTCGGTTCTTGACGAGTCACTCAGTAAAACGAGTTCGATTGGATTCAGTTACTATGATGTACAGTGAGGGAGGAGGAATTCCAGTGAACCAGAGTGAGAAGAGTTGGCCATTTACTATTATTTTTTTTTTATTATTTGGCAATGATTGCAATTTATTTTGGTCTGGCAAGTACCATGTACATATCATTGAAAAAAGGTGTATTTGCACTTAAAAGTGAAAGAGACTTTTGAACGAAGTTTGAACTGGACATTTCCATGTTAGTTACGTTGTGCCCTTCTAAAACTCAGTGAGAGTTACAGGTTGCATTATACTGAAACTTGATTACAGTCCCATGCTCTATTTTACTGGAACTCAGTGACCCTTCCATGTTGTATTTTATTGTATGTCAGGGGCAGTTAAATGTTCTATTAGTGTTCCATAGTGAATAATGAACAACAATAAACACACAGTATCAAAATCAGCAATCTCACTATTGTGGTAACTGAATTGCACAGGTTCCGTATGTGCAGCTGTCCTCTCACATGAGCGTGATCAGGTCATGTGATGTATTTGTCATTGATGTACAGCAGATATACCCAATGACACCAAATTATGAGAAAATTTGAATTCTCCTATCACGGATATGAACTCTAAATGGTCGTACCACAATGTAAAAGATATTTATTGTTGATTTTTTATTATGAACATACAATTGAATGAAATTCTGAAACACCCCGAATGAGATCAGATGTTTTAAGGGGTATATCCTAATGAGATACATTTGTATACTGTATATAGTTAGCCGTAGTAGCTCACATACGTTTGTTTGTTACGTTGTTCGTTGCATATGCTCATTACTACGTCGTGAATAACTGATGGAGTCATTTAGTTGCAGTAACGCCACGGAGACTCCCTGTTACACTATTGAATACACTATGAATGAAATCTTGAGGATATAGAAATAGAAAAAAAGGATCAAAATATCTCGTTTATCTCTTGTTTTGTTCTTCACAGATGGGTCAGGTGTTGTGGAGGCTACCACCAAGACAACAGCAGCAGCTGCGGGAAGATTTGGCAGACCACCTGGCTGACAGACAAAGAGAAGAGCAGAGAGGAGCAGGAAGGGGAGATTTAGGTGAAACTAAAATTTGTAAATTTTCAGAAGTGCCGTTGTTTCATTATTATTTTTTCTAGGTTTTTAGTGAAAATCACATTTTTTGAACAAAATGTCTCTGCTATGGGGTTGAGAAGTCACAAGACGGTAAATTGAGCAGTATTTTAAGTTTGTGCCTGTCTTCTTCCTTTGGTGTGGGTTAGGACTTGTTAAACACATGTCTGGGACATCCTCTCTCTGTGGGACAACCTCAGCATCAGCATATTGACCATGCCCATCATCAATATCTGCTCTGTATGGAATGGAGCCAGGGTCTTCCACATCATCCTTTCCAAATCGGAGACGCAATCCCCTCTGCCATCCGCACTCCCTGCCTAGAGTCGGACCAATCAGCGCTGCATGGGTGCTGATTGGGCCGATTTGAGGCAGCTTGGTGGCCGTGGGAAAGGGAACCGTGCTGTCGTTCGCAGCCGGTGCTTAAGGGAAGGAAGTTAAAGGGCTGCAGAGCCAGTTACCATCGGGTGATTTGGGCGTTTGTGTCCTTCATGGGGTGGAGCCACTGCAGCGGGGCATGGTCCAAACAGAGGGTGAAAGAAGGTAGTAGCGGAGGGAACCGAGTGCCCCCTTGATAGCTAAACACTCTTTCTCCACCGTGCTGTACCTCGACTCCTGCTCTGAGAGTTTGCGGCTGAGGCACAGCACCAGACGCTTGGTCCCCTCGACGTCCTGGGACAAGACTTCGCCCAGCCCTCTGTTTGACGCGTCGGTCTGCAGACAGAAAGGGAGAGAGAAGTTAGGGTTAAATAGCACTGGCTTCCCACAGAGAGCTGACTTTACAATCGCAAACGCCTGCTGGCACTTCTCTGACCACTGGACCGGATCTGGATCACTCTTTCGAGTAAAGTCAGCCAAGGGGTAGGTTAGCTCTGAAAAGTTGGGGACAAACCTCCTATCGTAGCCGGCCAGCCCCAAGAACTGCCTCACCTCCTTCTTGGTCTTGGGTCTCGGAATGTTTCCGATCACAGCGGTTTTATCAAGCTGGGGTCGGACCAGGCCTTCGCCCAAGTGGCACCCCAGATACCGTACCACCCGCCGTCCCACGACACACTTCTTTGGGTTGGCGGTGAGCCCAGCCTGCCTCAAGGACTCAAGGTAGACATTGATCGGCTCCAGGGCGCCTTTCACTCGTTAACCTGCCCCTCCCAGGTCCCTGCTCAGGTGCCACTCGTGGGAGTCTCTGCCCACAGGTTAGGGTTTAGGGAGGCTGTGGTGTACCAACATGGCGAGAGTTTTATTGTCCATTTCACAATACTTAGGATTTATCATAATAATGCAAATAATAATGATCCTCTTGGGCACAGGAGGAGTGGCGTTATGCCGCTGGGCTGCTCACAAGCCCGTGCTGATCCTCTCTGTAAGACAGATGCACATTAAGAAAAGTCCCTGCCTCGAGTCGTACCAATCAGCGCTGCACGGGTGCTGATAGAGCCAATTCGAGGCAGCTTTGTGGCCGCGGGAAAGGGAACCGTGCTGTCGTCCGCTAGTGCTTGACCACGCCCCTTTGTCCGCCACAATTTCTTTTGGCTTCTTTCTTTAATTGGGTTGTTGTTGTCAATTTTTAGGAAATCTGATCACATTTTAGGTCAAATGTATGCAGAAATCCAGAAAATTGTAAAGGTTTCAAAAACTCATTGACATGGGCTGGAAAGTTTAGATTTTGAAAATCTATTGGGTGTTTTTTATAGTGGAAAACCACCTAATAGCAGTTTTAAGCGATTTCTTTAGTGTCTCAAATAAATTATTTATTTATTTTAACCTGTGCTGTCAGCATGCTGGGCATACAATACGGAGTATTTGTGTGCCATTATGTCTAGGACAGTTAATCTGGAAGTGGAGTTCAACTTCTCAACCTGCAATGCAACTCTTTATTAATTCTTTAATCATCGGGAACTGCTACAATAACTCTGTATTTTGGATGACCTGTAGGATGACAAAATAACAGTTTTTTGTTGTACAGAACCGCCACCAATCCCCCTCTTTGGTGAACTATTTTACCATATTTGGTTTATCAACAACTATTCACTACTCCAAGAGGGGGAGAATCACCACGGGTGAGACAAATAAACATAGAACCAAACAACAACATGTACATGAAAAATCATATACATAGAAACAAACAACAACATGTACCCGGAAAAATATAAACATCGGACGACATGTATCGAAAAAACACAGTTAATTAGGTCCAGGAAAACTGGAACAGCAATTGGGCATGTGGCTTCTTCCTGTCATAGTTATGGTAGTGAATGAGGAAGAAAGTGAGAGGAATGCAACCAGGAGGGTGCTGGTGTGCATTCAAAGCCGGTGGTGTGAGCGTGTGTGCCTGTGCGTGTGCGTGTGTGAAGTGTCCACCAGTGAATGTACAGGACTTGTCCCAATTGGTTCTGATGTATAAGGTCGGAAGACAGCAAGCCCTGTCCTGAGTAGCAAGGGCCAGGCCCCGCGCCAACAGACCCATGCCCCATGCCCCGCGCAAGAGCGTGGCACGCCCCAACACAGCTGACCAGACGCCCCCATCCAGCCGTGAGACCTGAGCCCCATCTACGTAGCTGGGTATGCTCAGCGCAGGGCATCTGGCGTCGGTAAATTCTCTCATACCTGGATAGGGACATTTGTCGCAAGTACAGTATGTTATATTTAATTACACTTCGCTGCTCAATTTACTTATCCAAGTAATTGTATTCACTAAAACTGCTTTGTGTTATGGTATCTACATTAAGCTTACTAACTGAAATGTTGTGACATTTTATTGACTAATCATTTACTTGTTTGAGGCCATATTTAGAAAATTCTCAAGTTAAGCATTGTAACATTGCATTGCATCGTAGCAATGTGACATTTATCACCATCTTACCCATTTACACCTGGCATTAAAATGTGATCTGTATCTAGATATATTATCTGGATAATGACATCCTATCAACGGCTTTTGCATTTACACTTGTTATTAATAAGCGTTCTCGTTATCTTGATTCTGCCTACCTTGTTATCGGATCTCTATATGTGTCCCACCACAGCAAAAGCCGCCATCTTGTGCATTTCTAAAATCGCCAGGAGCAGCCAAATAAGTTGAAAAATCCTTTCTTGAAGGAAAATTAGATTTTTCCAGATTTGTGTTCCTTTGTGGTTTTTTTTATTTCTCTCTGCGATCTGCATGCATTTACACCTTGCATTACCATGCATATTTCCTTATCCAGATAACGTATGTGGATACAGATCACTTTTTAATGCCATGTGTAAATGGGGTCTTGAGGCTCTCTTCTAATGTAATGATGCCCTTTTCATCCCATGCCCTGTCTGATTCTATATTTTGTGCACATTTTTGGAGAGTGATATTACTTTCTGTCTCAGCCTTAAAAGAGTGAACAATGGAGCCAGAAGTTTCCAGACAACAAAGCTGAAGCTGGATTGGTTAAGGAGGTTCAGGAGTACACTACAATCAGGCCAAAGTTAAAATTAGACGACTTCTAATCCACTCTCAATGACAGCTTTACCGTGCATGGATAGTTTTGATTTTTTTTCACTTTGTCCCTGTTTAATACTCACCCCTCATGTACGCAGATAGGTTTCATTCTTGCAGCAATGCACCTTTTTTCATACTGGACGTGCTTTCACTGTACATGATTACACTGTAAATACTGGAATAATCTAGTTTTACACTGTAATAATCGAATAAATTCGCCGTAACAATTCACGTTTATAATTGATACCCATAAAGTATATGAGCATAGTTTCAGATTTTTCAATATTTAAGAAGAAGAAGAAGAAGAAGAAAATTAAGATTTAGTATATTAGTATGAATATTTAGTATATTTTTATATATCTGACTATTTCTCTTTTGTATTTTTTATTCTTATTATTCATATTTATCTATTTATATATATTTCTCAATTCATATTTTTTTTATTTTATTTTTACTTAACTTTTTATTCTATTTTAGTTATTATCTTCATTTTCCATTTGAAGTTCAACTTCTTCGGATTGTTAAGCTTTTTTTTTTAATAAAGAGAATTGTAATTTTTTGTATATGTATTTTTTTATCGTCTGCGGTGGAATACACCAAACCTCACCAGAAAAAAAATCCTAGTTTACGTATGTACATGTGCCTGGTGGAATAAACTGTTTCTGCTATTGCTTCATTCTTCTATCAGTAGTTCAACACAACTCATGGTGGACAAATCCACAATTTACGTTCAGTGCAAAACCTCATTCTACATTTCAGGCAAACTAAACATGATGCCACAGCAGTCTGCCTTTGCAAAGTGGGGAGTTATTTAAAAAAAAAAAGGTCAGTTTTATTGCTAAAGTCTGTGTTTGTTGGTGCTACTTTCAGTGCTCCGCTGCTGCGTTGTTACTGGTGTTAGACCCAAATCGGTGACCTGCCAAGTTGTGTGACATTGAATATTTTGGAGGTTATTTTACAGAAACTAGTCGATAATCTGTAAATTGGTGATTCCTCTGCTTTGTTGTTACAGCAGGAGAAGAAGGTCTCCAAAGAAGGCTCCCACAGCACTACCATGGCCCTGGGACAGACAACTATCAGCTACTGAGAGCTCGAAGGGCTGGTATGCAATCTGACACAAATAAACACAAAGCTCTCATAAAATGTCTAAAAGGACCAATTAGTATTATTTTATTTAGGATTATCAAACGAATAAAATAATGAATCACAATAGGAAGATAAGAAACATTTTTCAATATACAATACTCTAACAATAAAAACAATAAAATCTACTAATCTAATAAAACCCGAACAATCAACCAGAAATAAAACAACAAACCTCATTCAATTTCATTCTCTAGTTTTTTTTTTTTTTGGTTTATTGTTGGGGTTTATTTTATTGCTTATGGCTAGGTTACTGTATATTGAAAAATGTTTTATATAAAACAAGGAGCCAAGCCTACATTATGTCATTTAGCAGATACTTTTGTCCAAAGCCACTTACAACAAATATTTGTCACAGTATCAAACCAACTGTATGTCAGTCACAGCCAGTTAAACATTCTCTCAAAACTAGCAGTACTTAGTAGAGATATTTTTTTGTAATGAAAGTATACAAGATTCAAGATTCAAGAGGTTACTTCGTCACATACATATACATACTTTCATACATATATGCAGTGAAATGTAATGCAACGTACCCGGTGATAACACACAATATGTCCTAGGAAAAATGTATTTCTAATAGACCAAACTAACTGACTCCTAAAACGTAATACAGTAAGTCGAATACTTATAGAATAAAAATAAAAATATATAGAATAAAATAGAATACAATAAAATAAAATGAAATAAAATGGAATAGATAGAGGGAATATGCTTATGTAAATGGAATTGGCAATTATGTATATACAGATATGTCCATTAAAGTGGCATGTGAATAAAGTGAGGTAGTGTTTGGGATAATACAGCACAGTATACAACAGTACGGCGCAGCAATACGGCATCACGAACAACCCTGAGCAGTGACACAGTATGCGGTACAGTATGCTACATAATAGTGCAGTAAGGTAGTGGAGCCTATTTGTGTGGCTCAGTGAGGACCCCTGGTGAGGTCAGCGTTGACAGTTCTAATAGCTTGCGGGAAAAAACTCTGTCTCAGTCTCTCTGTTCTCGCTATGTGACTGCGGAGGCGCTTGCCTGACCGCAGCAGCTGAAACAGTCGTTGTTGGGGTGATGAGGATCCTTCATGATCCTGCGGGCTCTGCTACTACACCTCCTGGTGTATAACTCCTGCAAGGGAGGGAGGGTAGTTCCAGTGGTACGTTCAGCTGAACGCACCACCCTCTGCAGGGCCCGCCTGGCCTGAGCAGTACAGCTCCCAAACCAGGCAGTCATGTTGCCTGTCAGGATGCTCTCCACTGCTCCAGAGTAGAAGGACTTGAGGATCCTCACTGTAGGAGCCATGAATTGGTTTGCTATTAATTGATTTATTATTATCAGGTTTATTGTATATGAATTTATTATGAATTATTATGATTATGTTTTGGGTTATATTTGGTCAATGAATGAATTTACTATCACGGGTGTGGGATGAATGATTGACAGGCATATGGGCGTCACTTTAAAAGGCACCAGCTGATCTCCTGCTGGTAATCAGAGTGAGAGGGGGTGTTTGGGGAACCCACACTTTCGTTGACCGCTTTAGTTTGATGTCGTTTATTTGTTTTGATCGCTGTATTATGAGTTAAAGGCACCGTCTATTTAAGTTTCCTTATGTTGATTTAATAAACACCCTTAAACGCATTCGTTGGATTCAGCGCATCGACATTTGTTTGTTTAGAAGCGCGTCGGACAATAGGCCCCTTATCATCGCCTCTCAGCGGCTTATTTCGTTTGTTTTGGAGTCGCATACAATTGTCAACGAAAATGTACGGTATTATCGACGGCATCAAGGCAACATCAGCAGAAGAAATCAAACACGGATCAAGCGGACAGGAATGAACGAAAGCCGGGCGGCGATACAGACAGAGGAACAGCTGGCAACAAACTTTCGTGAGCCCACGGTCAAAGTCATCCTTGAAAGTCAGGTACAATTGTAAGCTGTTTAATGGAAGGAACACTGCATATATAGTCCATTGGGGACGAAGTGAATACCTGATCAAGGGTTGATTTGACGCTCAGAGAGTTAAAGTTGGCTAAGATACTCTGCTGCAGCTATAACAAAGGAATCTCCGCTTGTCTCTTTAACTCCGCTGGTCTCTTTAACTGCGCTGCTGCGCTGATGTGTGAATACCGAAAATGATGATGATTTCTGAATAAGTGTCCTTTCTCTGTGGAATGTGGATGTGTTGTTTAATGGCACAAATAGCCTAAATTGGAAAGGAAAAACGAGTGCACAGTTGGAACCTGAAAGTGTGGATGAACAGGCCAGGCCCGCATCAGCGGCATCAGTAATCATAATGCATGATGATAATGACATTCAAGATGATGTGCACCCAAATGACAGTGTGTCAAATGTCGGGAGAAAATCTACTGCCTCTAAAGTTTCATCTGTCTCAAAAGTTTCATCTGCATGTTTGAAGGCTCAAGCTGACTTGGCAGCATTACAAATCAAACAGAAACTGTTAAAGGACAAACATGCGCTGGAAGCCGAGGAGGAAATGTTGCGAAAAAGGAAAGAGCAATAGCAGCTGGATGAGGAGATTGCAGTACAAATGGCCAAATTAAATGTGTTGAAAACGCAAAGTGTCATTAGTGGAAAATCTTCGAAAGCAAAGCATGGGGATGGGATGACTTCTTATGTGGAAAAGGCACAAGGAAAACCACAAACCCTCAGTGCCAATGCAAATCCATTCACACCAAAAATGTCACAAAATCATGCAAACACAGGAACAAAGCCTAAAGACTCTCAGCTCATTCATTCAAAATCACAGCCTCTGACAGCTATGCGCTCGGATCCTAAGTCACGCCCACTTCAGCAAAGCTCCCATGAATATGCACCAATGCAATATGTGTCAAATACAGCAATGCAATACGTTTCCAATGCACCAATGCAATCTGTTTCAACTGCCAATACTTACCATGCAAATGTTCATTCTGGAAATGCAAATAATGATTCTGGAAATGCAAATGTTGATTCTGAATATGCAAATTAGTACCAAAATGACATGCTGGGCATTATGCGGAAACAAAATGAAATCACAACCCTATTGATACAGCAACAATGCATGTCATCATTGCCTAAAAGGGAGGTACTCATCTTTGATGGAGATCCATTAAAATACCATGCTTTTATGAAGGCTTTCGAAAACGGAGTGGAAAACAATACCAAGAATTTCAGTGATCGTTTATATTACCTGTAGCAGCACACAAAAGGTCTTCCTATGGAACTGGTAAGGAGCTGCCAGCAACTGGACCCTGCAAGAGGGTATGCAAAAGCAAAAGCTCTATTTAGAGAACAATTTGGAAATGAGCAAAAAATTGCATCAGCATACATGGACAAGGCCCTGTCATGGCCGCCTATTAAGAATGAAGATGTGAAAGCTCTTCAAGAGTACAGCCTTTTCCTTAAGGGCTGCTCTAACGCCATGGAAGAGGTGGAGTATTTGCATGAGCTGGACATGGCTGCAAACATGCTGACCATCATAAGGAAACTGCCATACAAATACCGCGACAAGTGGAGGAACGTAGCATGCGAGTTACAGGAAAAACAAAAGCGCAGAGCTACATTTATGGATATCACAAGTTTTATTGGGAAACAAGTGAAGATCTTGACCGACCCAATCTTTGGAAACATACAGGATGCTCCACCACTAATCATAACTAAAAGTGGGAGCAAATATACACCACCACCACGAACGGGAATGAAAGGAACTAGCTTTGCCACTACTGTGAGCCCTGTGAAGTCCACAACTCAGTTTGAAACTAAAGAGAAGGAACATGTTTCAGTAAGGAAAGAATGTCTTTGCTGTGGAGAACGACATGTATTGGATTCGTGCCCCCAGTTGGGTAAAATACCTCATAAAGAGAAGATTGGCTTCTTGAGAGAAAAGGGGGTATGTTTCGGCTGTTTATGTATTGGACATTTAAGCAAACATTGCCGTAAACGTATTGCCTGTGGAACATGTGGTCTAAGACATCCTACCGTACTTCACATCACTCCGAGAGAGAAGGACAAAGACTCTGACCAATCTGAGAGAAAACCAGGGATATCAGTGGACAGTATGCTAGTATCAAGTGGCCTTACTGGGGCTGGTGACGATTGTAACTACCTATTGTACCAGTACATGTGAAATCCAAGAAGGGCAGTAAAATTGTCACCACATATGCTTTCTTGGACCCAGGAAAATCCGCTGTGTTCTGTACTGAAGCTTTAATGCACAAACTTAACCTTACAGGAAGGAAGGTACATATTCTCCTGCGGACAATGGGCCAAGAGAAAGTTGTTCCTAGCTACAGTGTGCCAGGACTGGAAGTGGCCGGATTGAATGAGGAGCACTTCTGTGAACTTACCATGGCTTACACACAGGCTTGTATGCCTGTTTACAAGGGAAATATCCCGAGACAGAAGGATCTTCAGAGATGGCCTCACTTGAGACATGTTCACCTGCCGGAGATTGACGCTGACATTGGGCTATTGATAGGTACAAACGTTCCAGCAGCCTTAGAGCCATTGCAAGTGATTCGCAGTGTCAATAATGGTCCTTATGCAATCAGGACAATGCTGGGCTGGACCGTCAATGGACCGCTGAAAGGAGACAGCGATGATGCAATTGATTGTCAGCAGGCAGAGGTATGTGTGAACAGGGTGTCTGTCGTGAACCTGGATGAACTTTGGCAGCAGCAGTTTAAGACAGATTTCCCGGAATGCAGCACGGAGGAACAAACTGCCATGTCAAGGGAGGATCATACATTCATGGAGCTGGTCACAAACTCAGCAAGATTGGTGAATGGCCATTATGAGATCGGCCTGCCATTGAGGAAAAAGGACGTCAGCGTGCCTCACAACAAGAGAATTGTGGAGCAGCGTGCTATACACCTGAAGAAGAGGCTTCAGATGGATTCCTCGTTCCATGCTGAGTATACAGCCTTCATGAACGACCTTGTTGTAAAAGGTTATGCTGAAAAGGTGGCTGAAGAGGATCTGGAGCATAGTGATGGTAAGATCTGGTACATCCCACACCATGTTGTTTACCATCCTACCAAAGGGAAACTCAGAGTTGTGTTCGATTGTGGAGCAAGTTTCCAGGGAAGATCTCTCAATACTCAACTCCTACAAGGACCAGATCTTACAAGTTCACTAATTGGAGTAGTCACCAGATTCCGGAAAGAACCGCTGGTAATCATGGCGGACATTAAAGCCATGTTTCACCAGGCAAGAGTGCCAGCAGAAGATGCTGATCTGTTGAGGTTCGTCTGGTGGCCTGACGGCGATTTAAATCAAGACCCTGTCGACTTCAGGATGATGGTGCATCTCTTCGGGGCAACATCTTCCCCCAGTTGTGCCAACTTTGCCCTCAGGAAATCTGCGGAGGACAATAAGGAACAGTTCAGCCAGGAGGCAGTGGATACGGTCCTTTATTGCTTATATGTTGACGACTGTCTTGCAGCTGTGGCCTCGGAAGCAGAAGCCGTTTCACTCTATCACAAACTTGTCGCCATCTGTGCTAAGGGTGGATTTAAGCTTACGAAATGGATAAGCAACCGGCACAATGTCATGGCTGCAATACCTGAAAGCCACAGAGCTAAGAACATGAAGAGGTTGGACATGGACCAAGACTCACTATCTGTGGAGAGAGTACTTGGTGTGGAATGGTGTATTCAGTCTGATACTTTCAAGTTCAAAATCCTGATGAAAGACAGACAGCTCGCCAGAAGAGGAATTCTCTCAACAGTCCATTCTGTTTACGATCCTCTGGGCATCTTAAGTCCTGTCGTACTGTCTGCAAAGAAGATTATGAGGGATCTGTGCAGAAGAGCACTTGGATGGGATGATGTGGTCCCTGAGACAGTAGCCCAGAAGTGGACAAGTTGGCTTGATGAACTTCACCAATTGGAGAAATGTAACATCACAAGATGTCTGAAACCCTTGGATTTTGGAGAAGTAGTCACAGCACAGCTACATAATTTCTGTGACGCAAGTGAGGAAGGCTATGGAGTAGTGACTTACGTCGTCTCCATAAATGCACTCTCTCAAGTACACAGTGCCTTTGTCATGGGAAGAGCTCGGGTAGCTCCATTAAAGGTCGTCACCATCCCACGAATGGAGCTCATTGCTGCCACCATGGCAAGTCGCATGGACGTCCTGTGGAAGAAGGAGCTGCACATGTCGACGCTTCTGTATTCTGGACAGACAGCGCTTCAGTGCTCAAATATATCCGAAACGAGCCTTCCAGATTCAAAGTCTTCGTTGCCAACAGAGTTTCTGAAATCCTCAGGTCTTCACAACCATCTCAATGGAGATACGTGGAAACTGCAAGCAACCCAGCTGATATTGCCTCCAGGGGTGCAAAAGTGGACGCATTCCTGAAGTATGCAGCATGGTTGTCAGGACCTCACTTTCTTTTGCAACCTGAGAGTGAGTGGCCTGTCAATCCTGACGATTCTCATCAACTTCCATCAGATGACCCGGAGGTCAAGAGAGCGGTTTCCATCAATGCTGTACAGGCTGAAGATGGATTACAATTACAATTATTTGGATTACAATTTCTTGGGGTTTGACTTTTGACCGTTTGACCTTTTTTGACTTTTCATGACTTTGCGACGAGAGTGTTTACTCTGCAAATGACTTTGCGCGGGAACCTCTGGATTACGAACACTCGTTACGAACACTCGTTTTTCGCGACTCAAGAAAGAAGATTTGCATGTTTATGTAAATGTGGGAAAAAAAAAGGGAACATTTGTACATTATTTCATGTGCTCCTATGATGTAATTATTATGTAATAACCTAATAATTAGGGGCTCGCGTGTAGGAGCCATGAATTGGTTTGCTATTAATTGATTTATTATTATCAGGTTTATTGTATATGAATTTATTATGAATTATTATGATTATGTTTTGGGTTATATTTGGTCAATGAATGAATTTACTATCACGGGTGTGGGATGAATGATTGACAGGCATATGGGCGTCACTTTAAAAGGCACCAGCTGATCTCCTGCTGATAATCAGAGTGAGAGGGGGTGTTTGGGGAACCCACACTTTCGTTGACCGCTCTAGTTTGATTTCGTTTATTTGTTTTGATCGCTGTATTATGAGTTAAAGGCACCGTTGATTTAAGTTTCCTTATGTTGATTTAATAAACACCCTTAAACGCATTCGTTGGATTCAGCGCATCGACATTTGTTTGTTTAGAAGCGCGTCGGACAATAGGCCCCTTATCATCGCCTCTCAGCGGCTTATTTAGTTTGTTTTGGAGTCGCATACAATTCACCGAGACCCGGAATTTCCTCAGCTGCCTGAGGTGGTCAAGACGCTGCCTCGCCTTTCTCACCAGAGCTTGACAGCCAGTCTGGTGGGGACTATGGTGTTGAAAGCTGAACTATAATCAATGAACAGCATTCTCACATAGGCCCCCTTCTGGCCATCCAGATGCGTGAGCGTGGTGTGCAGTACCTGAGAGACCGCGTCATCCGTGGATTTGTTCTGCCGGTACGCAAACTGCAACGGGTCCAAGGTGCGGGGCAGAGAGGCGCAGATATAATCCTTAATCAGCCTCTCGAAACACTTCATGACCACTGAGGTGCGAGCCACCGGACGGTAGTCATTCAGGCAGGCAGGAGAGGCGATCTTCGGGACAGGAACGACGGTGGACCTCTTGAAGCAGGACGGAACCAATGATTCAGCCAGGGAGATTGAATATTGTAGTGGAGCTAGCTGGTTAGCACAGGTCTTCAGTACTCGCCCAGATATGCCATCTGGGCCCGCAGCTTTCCTGGTGTTCACACGCATCAGAGCCCTCCTGACCTTGTGCACGGACACTGAGAGTGCGCGCTCATCCCCAGCGGTGTAACTCCAATTAGCCGGTGAGCAAGCGGTGTTGTTGCCAGACTCGAACCGCGCATGAAAGGAGTTCAGTTGGTTGGCCAGGGAGGCGTCCACCCTCGTGGCTGGGGAGGAGCTGCTGTTGTAATTCGTAATAGTCCGCAGCCCCTGCCACAAGCGTCTTGTGTCCCCCCGCTCCATCTGTAGCTCCACAGTCAGTCTCTCTGTACGTCCGTTTAGCGTCCTTCACCGCCCTCTGCAGATTGTATGACGCCGCTTTGTAAATGTCCATATTTCCGGATACAAGAACGTCGTTGTAAGCGGCTGTGCGAGCATTCAGAGCGCAGCAGATGGATTTATTAACCCACGGTTTCTGGTTTGGAAATCTCCAAACTTTCACCGTGGGAACGATGTTGTCTGCTAGCGTAGTTACAAAACTTACTACAACCTCCGTAAACTCGCTGACGTCACTTGAACTTGATTGGAACATGTCCCAGTCTACGTCAGTCAGAGCGTCCTGAAGCGCAGACTCCGATTGGTCCGTCCACCGCTTCACTTCCCTCGTTACCACCAGTTCTCGCGCAATCAGAGG
>NC_137191.1:3609228-3669228 GCF_960531495.2 Zeus faber
AGTCCTTATGGCTTGCTGGAAGAAACTCTGTCTTAGACTTTCTGTCCTCGCTGTGTGACTACGGAGTCGCTTGCCCGACCGCAGCAGCTGGAACAGTCCTTTGTTGGGGTGGTGAGGATCCTTCATGATCCTGCGGGCTCTGCTACTACACCTCCAGATGTCTAAGTCCTGCAGGGAGGAGAGTAGTTCCAGTGCTACGTTCGGCTGAACGCACCACCCTCTGCAGGACCAACCTGTCCTGAGCAGTACAGTTTCCAAACCAGGCAGTGATGTTGCCTGTCAAGATGCCCTCCACTGCTCCAGAGTAGAAGGACTTGAGGACCCTCACCGAGACCCAGAATTTCTTTGGCTGCCTGAGGTGGTAAAGACGCTGCCTCGCCTTTCTCACCAGAGTGTCTGTGTGTGTAGTCCATGTTAAATCCTTCGTGATGTGATCTCCGAACTACTTGAAGCTGCTCACCCTGTTGACAGAAGCCCCATTAATCACCAACGGCATGTGCGTCCTTGATTGTAATCCCCTCCAAGTCCACAATCAGCAACTTAGTTTTGCTGACGTTCACGAGCAGGCTGTTGTCCTGGCACCAGAGTGACAGGTCAGCCACCTCCTTGCGGTAGGCCTTCTCATTGTCGTCAGTGATCAGGCCCACCACGACGGTGTTGTCACCATGACTACCATGTTCACCATGTTTTCTGGGGACTCGGTGTTGTTCTCTGGCATCCCAGAAAATATGAGTTTGTCCCACATACAAAATTTTATTTTATTTTTCTAAAACCTCAACCTCTGTTGTGAGACAAATCGCGGACGTTTTTAGATTTGCGTTGTCTTTTTGCATCTCGCCAACCGTGCAGTGCAGGAAATCAAGGCTGGCTTTGATCACGGGAATGTCTTGGAGAAGCGGACCAAGCATGTCCAGCTTCTTGTTAATCTCATCCAAGATATTAACCGCTACAGCGCTGGGGATTAGATCGTCTGTGTCGGTTGCTGAGTCTGTCTTCTTTCTTTTTGCTGGATTGTTCTGGTCCTGGTCCTCTTCCATCACATACCTGTTATAATAATAATGAATATAATTCTTGAGTTCCTACACTTTGGTTTCGCGCATTGCTTTTTCTTTATATCTAAATATATATAAATATATTTTGCAATTTGTGTTGTTATTTGTCTGAGTTGGAGCAGATTTTCTGTGTTATAGTTCGTGCAGCAGGGCGCCGCCATGTTCAATCTGTACTCACTTCCGTCTTCTTGCAAGATCACAGCATGCTGCCATGAGGTCGCGTGAGTGTTCTACCAAATTTGATGTTGATACAGTCAAAATCCATTCTTTTCATTTTGCTGTTTTTTACATTATGCAAATTAGCACAAAATCCATCACGGCGGACTGTTATGGTCTCTGAGGGTTTTTGGATTTTGACTGTGTCAACACAAAATTTGGTATACACAATTGCAGGATTGAGAAACACAATTGTATCATAAATGGGCAAGATTGGTCAGAAAACAAGGCGCCATGAATCAAAATATCTTCGCACAGGGTGGGGATTCGCAGGAAATAGGCCATAACTCAAGCTGTCTTAGAGCAATACTGATTAAACTCAGAGGAGACCTCCCACACTATGCCCTGAACGTACACACCAAATTTTGTTCTGATAAAAAGGGTGGGGGGGTCAATGGCAGAACTTTGAGGGGTGAATACACAAAGAAATGGATTGCGGTTGCTAATACCACTATGAATTGCGCATCAATCTATCAAGCTATCTGCGATGTCTTTGCGTCCGATTCACAAAATATATTGTGTTAATGATTTGACAGCGCAGTGCCTATAAAACATTTAGAAGAAGAATCTTTATTTGTCACGCGACACACCACACTACAACACATACACACACACATGCACATGCTTTGGATGGTGGCCGGTGAAATGTGGCCTCTGCATTTGACCCATCCTGACTTGTCCTTCCTCCAGGGGGGCAGCCAGGAGAAGTGGGCAGCATTCGTCGACGCGGACTATTTAAATAGTATGAGTAAATCTATGATAAAACATACTCTTCCCATAGCTAATTTTTTACACAAATATAATGTGTTAGTACAATGTACTGTGATGAACCTCAAATAAAACCAAAGGTATCATCAAGGAGGGAGACGACAAAAGGACTAACGTTTAACCAATTGTGGCAGTTTCTCCTACCACACACCACCCAAGGGGCGTGTTCAGGCACCTCCATCGCAGAGAAACAGAAGACAGGGTTGTAGACACCAGTTTATTGTAGGGAGTGAGACAGTTGGAATTAACTTGGAGTAGATAGACATGTGTCATGACACAGGCTCCTCTCCTCAGTGTGTGTGTGGGTATGGGGCTTTTACCTGTTGCTCATTAGACCAACCAACGAGCAACAGGTATGCAGCCACTCTGATCCCAATTACTTAGATCCAGGTCAGGTGTGGCTGCGCAAACCACCCTATCCCCACACCACACCAATATTTATTAAATAATAAATAACTAATGTACTTACAAAATCGAGAATTCGGGTTTGGCATCAGTTCATCAGTGGTGGGGGCAGGGTCAGGGACAGACTGTGGCTAAAAAAGGGCCCTGGACCTTTTTACCCAGACCAGCCCACCACAACCAGCCTGTCGATACTCCACCACCCCCACCACATTGATGCATGTGCAAACACACCAGCCCTTGATACCACCACTTAGCATATAATCCATCCTACCATCCATCCATTATGCACATATGCATAATGGATGGATACTCTAGGCTACTCTAACACTAAAACGAAGATATTTTAAGAGCAAAGGTTTGTTGCCAGCAGACCACCTGTGATGATACCATGATAGATTCAGACAGTCTGTGTTTCATGATTGTCTATGTTTAAACAGGCTGTAAAGTCTATCTATTTAAACACAGGAAATAATTCAGATAATTGCCAATTTGATCACTTTGACCATGAAACTTGAAGGACTTGCTCTTCAGGGCAGGTCTATAAACAATAAATAATTACAAACATCGGGTACTGACTGTGCACATTTATACTTCTAAAGTGCAGTTAAACAATAGATATTTAAATAAACAAACAAACAATCTCTAAATAATATCTAAAATTTAACAAAAATTAAGTACTGTACATTTTTTGGCCTGCTGCTAAGGCACAGACCATTACTCCTGGCCTCGGTATTGCTTGTCTATAAATTATAAATAATATTTAAATTTGATATTTCCAATGCTTGAAGGCAGCACAGTAGCATTTTTGACAGGCCTTGAATGCAGCAGTGCTAACTTTGAAAAAAATCCCTTGCAACTTGGAGAAACAAACGCTGTTGCGCGTCCCTTACAGTGTTAAATGCTACTCACAAACATTAATGTTGGTGCATATTCCCGGGATAAGAAGGATCCTGAACTGCAATTTCATTTCACGAATGGATAGTTACGTGGCTGGGTGGATTATTTGGAAGAGAGAATTGGTAAGTAAAGTCAATAATAATGATATTTAGCGGCTGATTTTTCTCGTTCTTTTCACCATCATTTACACTTTTAATCGTATAAGACTTTATTCATTTATTAACTGTATATTGATATATTCAGGTGCCAAAATCTGAGAATTCGCTGCTTTTCTGCTATGTTAGGTCATCATACATTATTTGTTTTCTATCAGTCAAGCAGGTTGTAAATTCACCTTCAAGAGTTTTCTGACATTTTGCAGAACAAAAGATTTAATTACTGCTGCGGCTGGCGTATGAGTTGTTGACACAAGGGGAATACAACCTGTGTCTACTGTGTAGCAGAGCAAAACCTTGCTCACTACACACACTATACAGACCACACGTCATTTCGTGTGTTCATACCTAAATATACACTCAGTAGTTGTCAGGTTTTTATTTTATTTTTTTGTATTTTTAACACTGTGTTGGGTAAATCGTAATGCTTCACAAAGCTTTATTAATAGTGAATTAGATGATTATGTCATAAAGCGTCTTACTCTAAAACTCATCTCGTTCCATTACCGGAGCTCAAGTCTTTGAACGTTGGCGTGTCTGTGAAGCGCGAAGGTTTGGCTACTTTCAGTCAATCATTCATTGGATTTTCACTTTTTTCTGCTCCGTATGTGGAGACACTTTTAGCCTGAAAAATTCAGAGGAAAATAATAAAAAACCCCAAATCCTATGGGAATGACACCTAATAATAATGTCAAAATATAATTCGTTATATAAGAGCCTTTTTTTGCTTCTTTTTTTTATCTTGCACAATTACCACCAGCAGCTACAGACGGTTATAGCATCACTCTAACCGCATGTGGCTATTAGCGCTGGTGTTTGTGAATTAGATGCTATTTGCAATGAGGCTCATTTGCATAGAAAGTGGCCATTTTACACTAAATGCATGCATAATACCTCATTTAAATACACACAAATTGCACTGGCGCACCAACACGCTATTTGTGTGGCAGCGCAGTTAGCGGTGCATTTCACAGTTTTGCGGGTGCTTTGTGAATGAGACGCATGCTTTTTCTGTTATTTTCGCCGGTTTAGTGGCCACAAAGGCCGCGCAATTGCTCTGTGAATTACCCCCTCAGTGTGCAATTATTTAAATGCTGCATACATTATGATGATACAAGTTTGTGATTGGTCTCACTCCTTCTTTAAACAGAATTAAACTAGCTGATGGGACTTTGCTCGGTTTTGTGAATCCCGAAACCCACTCGTTGCTGCTCACAGCTTGTATTTTGGCCGATTTAGCTACCTCTTTCTGTTGAGCGCAAAAAGGTTTGAACCCGTGAATTCCTGTCACCAGAAGTATATTTCAGACCTGTGGGACTTTGATTTTCCTAAAGGTTCACATGTAAGGTTCACACTCCTGCTCCTAGTAAGGATGAGTCAAATGCAGACGACAAATTTCCCCCAGGGATTAATGAACAAATTTCACCAAATTTCTTTGGAGTAGTGCAAAAGTTTGTGCGATACATTTTAAACCTCTTTTTCCTTTTTCACCCATCCATCTCTTTCTGTCTGTTCTGGTGACCGCAGGAAAAGCACAGTGTGGTTTTATCGATCTGGAGATGCTGCCGCCAGAACTCAGCATCACCATACTGTCTTATCTCAACGCTACTGATTTGTGCCTGGCAGGCTGCGTCTGGCAGGGTCTGGGCCATGACGAGTACCTCTGGCAAGGGTAAGAATGTATGTGTTTGGTGTGTGTCTGTGTTTAACCCATCATTGTTTAAGCACTTCCCTGCTTCATTAACCCTCTGTCTCAGCTACCTGTTAAGGATACGGTCCGGTGAACCCAAATGCAGGACATAACACAAGGATCAGGGTCTGGGTACAGACAGGGAATTAGGGTCTGGGTACGGACAGGGAATCAGGATCGGGAACAGGCCGGGAATCAGGAACACGCAGGGAATCGGGGTCCAGGAACAGGCAGGAAATCAGTATTGTAGACAAGAATGCAGAGAATTCAACACACACACACACACACACAAACACACACACACACACACACACACACAGACACACACACACACACACACAGTGAATGGGGAATTGGAGTGACGAGGAAGGTGAATACAGGTGGTGAGATTGCTAACTGAGGATGTGACACCAGAGACAGACAGAGGGAGCCAGAGAGACAGATAGAAAGCAAGAGCAGAGCAGGATCCTGACAGTATCCCCCCCTCAAGGGACAGCTCCCATACGTCCAGGCCAGGGAAACAAGAGGGAATTAACTGAGCAGGGCGGGTGGAGGGGTCCGGAGGTGGGACCAAGCCTTAGTAGAAGTGTAAGGCCGCTCAAGAACTGGAAGAACGTTGGGAGAGGCAGCCAATAGCTCAGGAACTGGAACGCAGTGGGCCAAGGGAGAGGCAGCCAACAGCTCGGGAACTGGAGCAGAGTGGACCTTGGGAGAGGCGGCCGACGGCTCGGGAACCAGAGTGGAGTGGACCTTGAGAGAGTCAGCCCACGGTGCGTGAACTGGAGCGGAGTGGACCTTGGGAGAGGTGGCCCACGACTCAGGAACTGGAACGGACTGGACCTCGGGATAGGCGGCCGATGGCTTGGGAACTGGAACGGACTGGACATCGGGAAAGTCAGCCAACGGCCCGGGAACTGGAACGGACGGTCGACGGCTCGGGAACTAGAACGGACTGGAACACGGGAGAGGCGGCCGACGCCTGGGGAACTAGAACAGACTGGACCTTGGGAGAGGCGGCCGATGCCTCGGGAACTGGAACGGACTGGACCTCGGTAGAGGAGGCCGACGACTCAGAAAACGCGCTGCGCCTTGGTGGGAGAGGCTGACAGCTCAGGAACGTGCTGCGCCCCGACAGGGGAGACACGGCTCTGGAACAGGAACCGGTGGAGCCTCATCAGGATCGGCGAATGACTCAGGAACGTGCTGAGCCTCGGCAGTTGAGGCTGACAGTTCGGGAACAGGGCGAGTCTCAGTGGGATCGGTCAACGACTCAGGAACGTGCTGAGCCTTGACAGGAAAGACTGATGGCTCGGGAACGGGCTGGACCTCGGGAGAGTGGACTGACGGCTCGGGACCAGGAACAAGACAAGCCTTGAGCAGAATCGGCCAACGACTCAGAAATGTGTTGAGCCTTGGCAGAGGAGGTTGATGGCTCGGGAACGGGGTGATCCTCAGCAGGATTGGCCAACAACTCAGGAAAGTGCTGAGCCTCGGCAGGGGAGGCTGAGGGCTCTGGAACAGGAACGGGGTGAGCCTCAGCAGGATCGGCCAACGACTCAGGAAGGTGCAGAGCCTCGGCAGTGAAGGCTGAAATGACAGACTTTGGAAAAAAGGGAGGCGGAGAAGGGTGGGCATATCATTTCCATTTGTTAAACGCTAACAGCTGCTTCCAGGAGATAGTGAGTGGCTCTTCGCTTTCAAACACGTCCTTGGTAACTCAGAAGTCATGCCACAGACTGTGGCACTGGGGTGCCGGGCCGAGGAGACTGCGGAGTGCCGGGCTGGGCCGTGAAGGCTGGGGAGCCAGCAACAGGCAGGGAGTCCGGATCCAGGAACAGGCAGGGAATCCGGATCCAGGGACAGGCAGGGAATCCAGATCCAGGGACAGGCAGGGAATCAGGGTCCAGCAACAGACAGGGAATCTGGATCATTGACAACACAGATATTTCAATTGACACAGAGACACACACAGCAATCTGACAGAGACAGAGTGAGTGGGAACCAGTTAAATACAATTGGAGTGACAAGGAAGGTAAAGACAGGTGGTGAGATTGCTGACTGGGGACAGGTGTGCAGTGGCAGGGATGTGACACCAGAGACGGACAGAGGGAGCCAGAGATAGCGAGAGGGAGACAGAGACAGATAGAAAGCAGGAGCAGAGCGGGATCCTGACACTACCTGGGATGCGGAACCCTCCCCAAAATCTACTGTACCGTGTCTATCTTTTTACACTCTGGACTTGGTCTCTCTTCACTCTTACTGTCTGTTACTTTCACTCTTATGTTAACACACTTTAGTGTTACTCTACAACTATTTTATACATCATATTTAAGCCATGAAGACGTTACAATTACTGCTTTCATTATTTGTTTTGCTATTTTATTATTTGTATTACTACCTTGAATTTGTATTGCTATTTTATTAATATTACTTGTGCACCTATTCCATTCTGCGTACATTTTTCAATCGTAAATTTTCTTGAGCAATTGTTGCCACAGCAGTTTTCTTCAGGGCTGGGTTGGGTCAGATTACTTTGAAATAGTAGTAGTAATTTGACATGCATATGCATACACTGGATGTAAGGTCAAACTCCTTATGCTGATACAGTGAAATGCAGATGCAATTTGACCTGACCTCTTAACCGTTTGAAATTAAACATGACACCTTTCTTCAAAAGAAAAGTAGCCATTTTGTTTTTACAATGTCTACATAATAATAATAATAATAATAATAATAATAATAATAATAAAAAAGGCGCTGTGAGAAAGTTTGGAAACCCTTCTGCATTATTGTTCCTTTTTAAAAATGCTAGCGCATAACCATTCAAAATGTAAGACTTTCGAGGACTCACTCTTTGTTAGTTTTCTCAGTCACAGTCCTGAAACCCTGCCCCTCGCCGGCTCGCTGTTCACTGTTTATTGAAAGTTTATTAATATTGCACGTGTCTTGTGTCCAAATTGCATCAAATTCAACACTGCACGTCCTTGGTATCCCAGTAATATACCCGTCAAGTGTGAAGTCGATTGGATGAATGGTTGTCGACATAATTGAAGGAGATAGACATACAGACAGACTGACAGACAGACAGACAGACAGATTCCTGCCTTTATAGTTAGATGATTACTAATACCCAGGCTGAGCTGATTTACTTGTTAGGGCTTCAGCATCAGGTGAATGTAGTTCCAGGGTTTAGATATTTATTCTGAGGTCACTTCATGACTTTGTGCTATGCCTTTTAAATTATCAGGCTGTTCTATTTTGAAATTGTAGAAAGTAAGAAATTGTAAGAAAGGTGCCATGTTTAACTTTATCTAGTTTAGAAGCCTCCATTCACTTAGATATTCATTGTAGCATTTTGAACCGGGGTTCCATAACTTTTGCATTCCACTATAACTAGGGGGCTACGCACAGAAGACCAGTCTAGCTGAACAAATCGACACACTCCTTTCCCTACGCTTAAGGAAAGCAGTTGTTTTGTTTTAATTGGTTCTTTTAACTCTTTTGAATCTCTGTATTGTATTATCAATGGTTAAGCCCTAGTGTTGTGGGGCAAACTAAAACCTCCATAAATTATTTTTCTGAGTTACTATCCATTGTTATGCCAAAATATGATCATGGTATCATACATGTATCATCCATCCATCCATCCATTTTCCACCGTTTATCTGGGGCTGGGTTGTGGTGGCAGCAAGCTGAGCAAGGAGCTCCAGGCCCCCTTCTCCCCGGCAATGTTTTCCAGTGCCTCCTGGGGGACCCCGAGGCGTTCCCAGGCCAGCTGGGATATATAATCCCTCCAGCGCGTTCTGGATGTACCCCGTGGCCTCCTACCAGTTGGACATGCCCAGAAAACCTCCAAGGGAAGGCACCCAGGAGGCATCCTGATCAGATACCCAAACCACCTCAACTGGCTCCTTTCAAACCGAAGGAGCAGCAGCTCTACTCCGAGCTTCCTCCGAATGTCCGAGCTCATCACCCTTTCTTTAAGGCTGAGCCCAGCCACCCTATGGAGTAAACTAATTTCGGCCTCTTGTATTCGCGATCTATTTCTTTCGGTCACTACCCAAAGCTCATGACCATAGGTGAGTGTTGGGACGTAGTTGGACTAGTAAATTGAGAGCTTTGCTTTCTGGCTCCACTCCCTCTTTACCACAATGATCCGGTACAACGCCCGCATCACTGCTGACGCCGCATCGATCCGCCTGTCCGTCTCACGCTCCATTTTCCCCTCACTTGTGAACAAGATCCCGAGATACTTGAATTCCTTCACTTGGGGCAGCAACTCGCTCCCAACCCAGAGGGAGCAATCCACCGTTTTCTGACAGAGAACCATGGCCTTAGACTTTGAGGTGCTGACTCTCATCCTGACCGCTTCACACTCAGCTGCAAACCACCCCAGTGCGTTCTAGAGGTTACGGTCTGATGAAGACAACAAAACCACATCATCTGCAAAAACCAGAGATGCAATTCTGAGGTTTCCAAACTGGACACTCTCCTCACCTCGGCTGCGCCTTGAGATCCTGTCCATGAATATCACAAACAGAATCGGGGACAAGGGGCAACCTTGACGGAGTACAACACCCACTGAGAATGTGTTTGACTTTGTGCCGAGAGCGCGAACACGGCTTTCACTTTGGTTGTACAAGGCCTGGATGGCTCGTACCAACAGCCCCGGTACCCTGTACTCCCTCAGTACCCCCTATAGGATCCCACGAAGGACATGGTCGAAAGCCTTCTCCAGGTCCAAAAAACACATGTAGACTGGATGGGCAAACTCCCACGAGCCCCCCCAGCAACCCTGCAAGGGTAAAGAGCTGGTCCTCCGTTCCAGGTCCAGGACAGAATCCGCATTGCTCCTCCTGAATCTGAGGTTCGACAATCGGCCGGAGCCTCCTTTCCAGCACCCTGGAGTAAACTTTCCCGTGGAGGCTGAGCAGTGTGATACCCCTATAATTGGAGCACCCCCTCTGGTCTCCTTTTTAAAAATGGAAACCACCACCCCGGTCTGCCACTCCACAGGTACTGTACACGACACTGAAGAGGCGTGTCAGCCAAGACAGCCCAACAATGTCCAGAGCCTTTAGCATCTCAGGGCAAATCTCATCCACCCCCGGCACCTTGCCACCGAGGAGCTTTTTGACTGCCTCAGCGACCTCTGCCAGGTATATGGACAGGACTTCCCCCGAGTCTTCAGACTCTGCCTCTTTCCCTGAGGACGTATTGATCGGGTTCAGGAGTTCCTCAAAGTGCTCTTTCCACCGCCCGACAATATCCCCAGTCCCGGTTAGCAGTTCTCCTCCCCGGCTGAACACAGCCTGAGCCAAGCCCTGCTTTCACTTTCTGAGTCGCCGAACAGTTTGCCAGAACTTCCTTGAGGCCAACCGAAAGTCCTTCTCCATAGCCTCCCCAAACTCCTGCCACACCCGGGTTTTTGCTTCAGTGACCGCCGAAGCCGCAGCCCTTCTAGCCTGCCGATACCTGTCTGCTGCCTCGGGAGACCCCTGGACCAGCCGAGCCCGAAAGGCCTCCTTCAGCTTGACGGCTTCCTTCACCGCTGGTGTCCACCAACGGGTTCTTGGGTTGCTGCCACAACAGGCACCAACTACCTTCCAACCACAGCTCTAGCAGCCGGCTCTGCAATGGAGGTTTTGAACATAACCCACTTAGATTCCATGTCCCCAACCTCCCCCGGGATGCGTGAAAAATTCTTCCGGAGGTGGGAGTTGAAGACCTCACAGACAGGGGCATCCACCAGGCGTTTGGGTTTACCAGATCTGTCTGGCGGCCTCCCCCGCCATCTGATCCAACTCACCACCAGGTGGTGACAGTTGATAGCTCTGCTCCACTCTTCAAGTTCAAGTTCAAGAGATTATTTGTCACATACACATACATACGGTCATACATATCTGCAGTGAAATGTCATGACACCCGGTGATTACGCACAATACGCACAATAAGCTCTAAAAATACAAAAAAATACCAAAATGTGCGTAATCGACACAAGGTGCTCCCAAGTGTCCAAGACACACGGCCGCAGATCTGATGACACGACCACAAAGTCGATCGTCGATCTTTGACCTAAGGTGGTCTGGTACCACGTACACTTATGAGCCATCCTATACTCGAACATGGTGTTCGTTATGGCCAATCAATAACTAGCACAGAAGTCCAATAACCAAAGCAACACTCAGATTCAGATCAGGCAGGCCGTTCCTCGCAATCACTCCCTTCCAGGTTTCTCCATCGTTGCCCATGTGAGCGTTGAAGTCTCCCAGCAGAACTATAGAGTCCCTAGGCGAAGCCCCTTCCAGGACGCCACCCAGAGACTCCAAGAAGGCCAAAAACTCTGAACTGGTGTTCAATGCATAAGCACACACAACAGTCAGAGCTTTCCCCCTAGCAACTTGTAGTCGCATAGAGGCGACCCTCTCGTTCACTGGAGAGAACTCCAACACATCAGCACTCAGCCAGGGGCTCATGAGTATCCCCACACCCGCCCGGCGCCTCTCACCCTCGGCAACTCCGGAAAAGGAGAGAGTCTAGCACCTCTCCAGGAGTTGGGTTCCAGAGCCAGTGCTGTGCGTAGAGGTGAGCCCAACTATATCTAGTTGGTACCGTTCCACCTCCCGCACCAGCTCCGGCTCCTTTCCCGCCAGAGAGGGGACATTCCACGTCCCTATAACTAGTCTAAAATGCAGAGGATCAGCAGGCCCAGGCCCCTGCCTTTGCCTGCTGCCCGGCTGACATTGCACCCGACCCCAGCACCTATCCCTGCAGGTGGTGGGTCCACAGGGTGGTGGCTCCATGGTATTTTTTCGGGCTGTGCCCTGCCGAGCCCCATGGGTCAAAGCCCGGCCACCAGAAGCTCGCCAGCGAGCTCCCCCCCCAGGTCTGGCTCCAGGAGGGAGCCACAATATCATACAAAAGTCAGAAAAATTACCCAACACATGTAAAAAGACACACTTTGGATTTAGTATTATTAATATTTTTTATATATATTGTATACTATATTATCTCCAGTAACAGCTATAACTGTAGAACCTTGATCTGAAAATGTCACATCAGCTGAATCTGTTGCATCTATTAAAGGTTATCTTATCATTTTTAACCTCTTGCATATGAGTAACTAACCCACTCTTGTCGTATTACATTGTAATACTAGAAGAGGCACTTTTCTACATGCTCTGCTATTAATATATGCATGTGTATGTACCATTTTGAAAGAATGCGTGTGTTGTGTTTTCTATTTATTTTTCTTTCATTCCTGCCTGCTCTTTTTTTAATCAGACTTCTTTATATTTTTTTATGTGTTTTTTATTTATTGATTTATTTTCATTACTCTTCATTACTCTCTGAAAATGACTTTGGGCTGGCGTCCGTGCGTTGGTTCGGGGCGTGGTTGTGGGTTCTGGGGCTCGGGTTGGGGGCGGGGGGTGTGGGTTGCTGGTTTGGGTCTCGGCCCAGTTCGGGTCTCGGCCCAGCCAGGGCTTGTTTGTCCTTCTGCGTTCTGTGGTGGGGGTGGCCCGTCGAGTCCTGCCGTTCCGTCTGGTCCTGTCAACCAGGGTCCTGAACCTGGCTGGCTGTCCTTTGGAGGGGGGCAGTCTCCTGTCGTCACACCGGGCTGCCCAGGTACCTGCCCACTGGTGCTCTCGGTGAGCATGGTGCTCATTGCTGGGGGGTCGGGCTGTGGTTGGGGGTGCCCTCTATCACCCTCTGTTCTGTGGTCCGCATGCTTGGCGGCTGGGGGCTGACCAGGGGCCTGATGCCTGGCATCACAGAGCTGCCTGGCATGGCAGAGGCTCATGGCGGACTGCGTTCGTGGCTGATCGCTGTAGGTTGGCTGCCACCAGGTACGGGAGGTGGGCACGCTGAGGCACGGTTGGGTCCAGGGGGAGGGGGTCCGCGTGGTTGCTCCCTGGCCTGCTGCGCCCCTGGATCAATCCGGTCGCGATTGGCCTATCTCTCCCAGTGCCAAAACTCATACTCTGCACATAAACCACACAATGGACCAAGGGCTTGAAGGATGGGCGGGGTGCAAGCTATGTTGGTGGGGATGCGGCAGGCAGCTGCCATCTTGCCTGTCACACTCCTGCCCAAGTGTGCTTCTCGTCCGTCCCGAAATTTTAATCCCACTCACATGAGCTTAGAACACATACACTTGCACACCAATCCTACTCCAAACAACACTCCACTTCTGCTTCTCTGCAGCGGGTGCCCTGGGGGCTGGGGGTGGTGGAGGGCCTGTATCTGGCGGCCAGCTGGCATCGGCGCGGGGGGCAGGTAACATCGAGGTGCCCCACACTGGGCACACGCTGCTACATGTATGGGCATTTGGCACTCATGCCGGATGGGGCGTCTGGTCCCTGGGCCATGGGTGGGCCTGGGAGTCATGCTGGCTTGTCGGTCTGTCGCAGTGGGGCCGGGATCCGGGCCTGCGGTCCGTGCCTTGCGCCCGCTGTCCGGGTTCTGTGCCTGCGGCTGCGTCTTGTGCCAGCGCCTGGGGGTTGGTTGTATGTGTGCGCCCCTGGGGTGCTGGACCTAATTTACTGTTTTTCAATACATGTTGTCGTCCAATGTTTATGTTTTTGTGTAAATGTTGTTTGCTTCTGTGTTTATTTGTCTCCCCAGTGGGGATTTCCCCCCTCTTGGAGGATTGATTAGTTGTTTATAGACCCAAACGTGATAAATAGTTCTCCAAGGAGAGGGCTTGGTGGTGGTTGTCTATAACCAAAAACTGTGCTCTTGTCATTCTACAGGTCATCCGCAGGACAGAGTTATTGCAGCAGTTCTTGATGATTTATGAATTAATAAAGATTTGCATTGCAGGTTGAGAACTTGAACTCCACTTGCAGACTAACTCTGTCCTAGATGCAATGGAATACAAATACTCGGTGTTGTATGCCCAGCATGCTGACAGCACAGGTTAAAAAAAAAGAAAAAAATGAAAATGACTTTGGGGCAATATAAGTGCTCTCTGAACAAAATCAATTTGATTTGATTTCTGTTAATATTATTATAATTCCAATACTATAATACTATATTATACTAGCTACACTATACTATACTGTACTGTACTATCTTACATTAGTATTACATGTATTATCTTATCATAGATATTTTACAATATAGCCTTTACATCATACAAGCATATGCTATCATACTTTACGATACACCATATCACTTGCTACTAGTACTGTATATTGTTACCAGCACTTATTACTATATACTTATGCAACATACTGTGCTTACTTTAGAATAACTACCACCTGCCTGTATTGGGCTGCCAAGTTAGCATAAGTCAGCTGCGCACAACTACTCCCTGTGAACTACAATTTGTAGATGTGAACCTATACCTGTAATTTTCTTTTATTTCTTTTTTTCTTTTTTAATTTCTCTGTGCTGTCAACTTCACAATACCTGAATTTACCTTCATCTTAATTGGAATAAAATTGGTCATTGTAATGAGACTAGCAGACAGGTTAAGGCAAAGTATAATGAAATAAAAATGCAAAAATAAATGTTGGACCAGACTGCCGTGCCATTCAGCAAGGTACCCTACTCAGGCAGGATTCTTTCTCAGGAATCACATGGCCTGGTATAGGGCTGTCCTATTTGGGTCTCCCTACCCCCAAATTGCACCATGCCTACGCTTAAACCATGAGTGAATACATAATATTAGCAAAAGTCAGGTGCATATATTTGTTTGTTTGTTTGTTTGTTTGTTAATGGACTGATGTTAATGGCCTGGCATTAACTATAGCTGTGACTTTGTCCATTAATGATGTCAGGACCTCATGGGTTAGTTTTACGGTTCCGTGTTTGAGGAGTCCAATATGTGGGAGTGGATGATCGGAATTATGCTCCGCACTAAACATGGAACGGCAAAACTTACTCTTGAGGTCCTAACAACATTCATGGCGGAAGTCACAGCTATAGTTAAAGCCAGGCCATGAACATCAGTCTCCACAGACCCAGAGCAGCCAGCTATCCTTACTCCAGTTACTCTGCTTACCCAGAAGGTCGGTACACCTCCTATCCTCCGGACTTTTCAAATGATAGGGAACTCTTCAGACATCAATGTCGAAAAGTCCAGAGTCTGTCTAACACCTTCTGGGAACAGTGGAAACGGGAGTATATTGGCAATCTGCAGGGTGCCACATCTGGAGAAACTAAAGGCCAATCATGCAGGAGAGGGATGTTGTCATGCTGCAGGACAACCAAGCGAAGAGGAATAACTAGCTTCTTGGCTTTGTTACAAAAACCTTTCCCAGCGACAATGGGAAGGTAAGGAAGATTGAAGTGAGTCAGCAGGAAAGGTACAGCGAGGCTCTTCCTTAGACCTGTCTCGGAGGTCGTCGTCCTTCTGTCCAAGGAACTGTGAGGTAAGGCATCCAGTCTACGCCCCACTTACTTCTTAAAGTGCCAGTCCCAAAGTTTTTCATTTTAATAAATGTCTGTTAAGTAACTATCGCTGAATGAGGTAACACAAAGGTGATTGAGCCTATGGCCCACTGATGAAAGCCCTTTTATTTGCAGTAGTGTGAGTACTTAAGAACTGTGTCTGTGTCAACATTCCAAGGAAAGATCACAAGTGACACACAGTTAGTGACGCGTTTACATTTAGAACTCACTTGTGTGTGAAGTGGCGTACTTTACAATGTGTTTTATCGCTGGAATGAGTAATAATCTATAAATACGTTGTCTATTATTAGGAGGAAGGCGGTACAGGTTGAGGTGAGGATGCAAGGAGGCTGCAAGGATATTTTCACAATGTATAAATGAACATTTTGAGTGTTCTGAGATTGGCACTTTTACGTATCGGTTCCTGGTAGTTTGACAGATGCCACACGCAGAGTGTTCTGTTTGTCCTGAATTAAGCTTTAATCGAGGATCCCCGCCTTACAAATAATGGAGTTTGGTGCCGACTACTGGCCGTTTATATGCATCGTCTGTACTTAAGTTCTGTCCCACCCAATTCGGCATTGTTATATCACAGCACTGTGATATCCCAATCGGCATTGTGACATCGTAATGCTGAGACATTCCAAATCAACCAGTCGGACTAACACTACATTTGGGGAAGGTAGCATTGTGGCATCTCCTTCCATTCTCTTCGTTATTGCCCTTGAAGCTGATTTTTTTTTGTCTGGGCACACATTATAAGAGTTATGACAACTTTTTAACAAGTTATTTGCATAGAGATTGATCATCTCGCCTCTCTCACTTTTTCACCAAACTGTCCAACCTGAGCTGTCCCTCTAATGTACTCATTCTTAATCCTGTCCTTCCTTGTCACTCACAATGAAAATCTCAACATCCTCAACTCTGCCACCTCCAATTCAGCCTCCTGCTTTTTTGTCAATGCCACCGCCCCTAAACCGTACAACATAGCTGGTCCCACTACCGTCCTGTAGACCTTACCCTTCACTCTTGCTGGAACCCTTCTGTCACAGATCACTCAGCTCCAGCTCCGGACACTCTTCTTCACCCACTCCACCCTGCCTGTACTTTCTTCTTCACCTCTCTCCCGCACTCTCTGCTGCTTTGGATGGTCGACCCCAAGTACTTGAACTCATCCGCCTTCTCCACCTCCACTTCTTGCATTCTCAGCTTTTTGCCACCCTCCCTCCCCTTCAGGCACATGTATTCTGTCTTACTCCTGCTGACTTTCATTCCTCTTCTCTCTAATGCATGCCTCCACTTCTCCAGGCTCTCCTCAACCTGCTCCCTAATCTTGCTACAGATCACAATGTCATCAGCGAACATCATAGTCCATGGCGATGATGCCTGATTTAATCTGTTAACCTGTCCATCACCATTGCAAGCAAGAAACGGCTCAGAGGTGATCCTTGATGCAATCCCACCTCCACCTTGAATGCCTTCGTCATGCCTACTGTACACCTTACTACTGTCTGACTGCCCTCATGCATCAGTAGTACTCTTTCCTGGCATGAAGCCATACTGCTGCTCGCTGATCCCCACCTCTCCTCTTAACCTAGCCTCCACTACCCTTTCCCATAGCTTCATGCTGTGGCTGATCAACTTGATTCCCCTGTAGTTATTACAGTTCTGTATGTCTTTCTTATTCTTGAAGATGGGTACCAGTACAATTCTTCTCCACTCCTCCGGCATCCTCTCCCTTTCCAGGATGATAAACAGTCTGTTAAACAGCCTTGTTAGGAACACCACTGCCATCTCACCTAAACATTTCCATGCTTCCCCGGGTGTGTTATCTGGGCCAACTGCCTTTCTACCCTTCATCTTCTTTAATGCTGTTCTCACCTCATCCTTGCTAATTTGCTGCACTTCTTGATCCACTATCCCCACATCATCCACTCTTCTCTCCCTCTCATTTTCTTCATTTATCAACTCCTCAAAGTACTCCTTCCACCTTCTCAACACACTAGTCAGCACATTCCCATCATTTTCCTTCATCACCCTAACCTGCTGTACATCCATCCCAGCTTGGTCCCTTTGTCTTGCCAGTCGGTACAAGTCCTTTTCTCCTTCCTTACTGTCCAACCTCTCATACATCTCGTCGTATGCCTTTTCCTTTTCCTTTGCCACTGCCACTTCTCTCTTCGCCTTGCGCAGCTAGTACTCCTGTCTACTTTCTTCATCTCGCTGACTATTCCATTTCTTCTTCGCCAACCTCTTCTGCTCTATGCGCTCCTGTACTTCCTCATTCCACCACCAAGAGTCCTTGTCTTCCTTCTTCTTCCCGCATGATACACAGAGTACCTTCTTGGCCGTCTCCCTCACCACTTCTGCAGTTGTTTCCCAGTCATCTGTTCATTCCCACCTATTGCCTGCCTTACCTCTTTCCTAAATTGCATGCAACACTCCTTTTTCAACTTCCACCATTTTATCTTTGGCTTTTCTTTCACTCTCTTCCTCTTCTTGGCCTCCAGAGTCATCCTACAGACCACCATCCGATGCTGCCTAGCAACACACTCCCCTAGCACCACTTTGCAGTCTCTAATCTCTTTCAGATTGCACCTCCTGCATAAGATGTAGTCAACCTGTGTTCACCTTCCTCCACTCTTGTATGTCACCCTGTGTTCCTCCCTCTTCTTGAAATACGTATTCACAACAGCCAATTCCATCCCTTTGGCGAAATCCACCACCATCTGCCCTCCCACATTCCCCTCCTTCCTCAAAAATAGTTAGTCTAAATGGCAGATTAGGATGTCATAATGTTGCAACCGATTATGAATGTCACAGCATTACAGTGTCACAATGCCTACTGTGATGTCACAGCGCCGATTATGAGATAAAGAAATTAGGCCCAGACAATGCATATAACGGCTAGTACGTGGCACCAAACTACACTATTCATGGGGCGCAAAATCTTGTGTCTGCTTAATTTTGAAGAGACAGAACACCCCCTGTCTGGCAGCTGTGAGAAGTGAAACTACCAGGAACCTAAACTTAAGAAGTAAGTGGGGCTTAGAGTGGCTACCTTACTTCACAGATCCTTGTTGGTGTCGTTGAACAGAACGAGGACGACCACCGAGACGGGTCTAAGGAACAGTCTCGCTGAACTGTCCCTGCTGATCCTCACTTCAATCTTCATTACATTCCTTTTCGTCACTGGGAAAGGTTTTTGTAACGAGGCCAAGAGGCCATTCATTACTCTTGGCTTAGTTGTCCCACAGTAGGACAACTAGGGATGTGACGGTATGAAATTTCAAAGTACTGTATCTACCAAAACACCTTAGTATACATTATTTCACTGTACTAATTTAATTTTTATTATTCCCCCCCCTTTGTTTCCTGTATATTCAATTCAAAAAAAAGTTTATATTAAAAAAGAAAAACTCATGATAAAGCCTCCCATGTGGCCCAGCACAGGAAGGGGCATGTCAGGGCTCAAATTCACAGGAGAGCCAAAATAAGGCAATATATCATAATCCGACTTATTTGCAAAATCGAAGATGTAAACTTTAATTCACCTCACCTTATGTTGCCTTAGAAATTTCCAGAAGCCCCGTTCCGCCGTGCTTGTTTACACTCCCTCCCATGACTGCAAGTAACATAATGCACCATATCGTAAAAGATTGCTGTAAAGCAGTGCTTCTGCTGCCGCTGTATACCAAGATGGCGGAATGCGTCTGCTAAGGTGAGGGTGAATTAAGTTCAAGAGAATATTTGTCACATACATATACATACAGTCATACATATATGCAGTGAAATGTCATGACACCCGGTGAATTAAAGTTTACATCTTCAATTTTGTAACATCAATTTATACCGTGGGCATGGTATTACAGGGAAAGGCTTACAGTTCAGAACGTGGTTTCTTGATACGCCTTAAGATGGTATACCGTTACATCCCTAAGGACAACATCCCCTTTCTACATGTTTGGCCTTTCATTTCTCAAGATGTGTTGTCGCTGCAGATCGCAGATATGGAGTCTGGGGATGGACTGAGCCAACATGTCCTGGGCTCTTTTTAGCAAGGTAACTGCCTCGGTTGCATTGGAGAATGATTTCAACCTATCATTCATGTAGAAGTGCTGTACCATAAACTGACTTGCTTCAGCCCCATACTTCTTTTGTGCCTCTATGGTGGTCCTCTTCATCCGTAGATAGCCACTGCCAGGGAGTGGCAGTTTCCAAAGATGTCGACCTTCATGCAAACCTCCGTCACTTCGTTGTCCAGATGGTAGTCATGAAACCACAGGAAGTGAAGAAAGTCATGGTGATCTTCCCTGACCAAGAAGCTATTGAACATCTGCTGAATGTCAAACACGATCGCAGCTGGTTCAGTCCTGAATCGAACAAGACCCTATATATATTTTTTTTTTTTTTAATATACTGTATATATATTTAGAGAGAGAGAGAGAGAGAATATACTGTAGGAGTCATCCTCGGTTGGGTTTCATAATATGCTATTTCTGTCCATCTGTCTGTCTATTCACCAGGCTGTGTAAGTCTACATGGGGTCACTGCTCAATCTATAACCAGAGGCTTCCAACTGGTTTCTCCTACAGGAGGCTGTATCTGCAGCTCGATGAAGGCAGCCTGACATTTAATGCCAACCCACAAGAGGTCATTATACACATACTCACACAAGCATGCAATGTTTACTGTAAATCAGGCCCCATTTTTTTCCCTTTACTTGAATTTTGGGCACTGTAAGGGAGAAATGTAAAATAATGTAGACAAGCTATTTAGTCAAATATTGATAAATTTGTTTTATGTTAACAGCTAGGAAGTTAAGCCTGACACAACACTAAAAGCAAATTTGTCATTAATGTGCTTCTTCTGTTTCCATGGTGCACTAGAAGCAGTAGTGTTGAAGCGTTTTTTGTTTTTTGTTTTATCATGATGGGTAGGCCTGTGTGTAAAAGTTTAGAAACCCTGTCAGGTAGTACTTTGTAACTCATCCTTTGCCAAATTCAACAGCTTACAAACGCTTGCTGTTAGTAGTCAGCCGATTAATCGGTCAGCTGATTATTCGGGCGGATATCTGTCATTTTGCCATAATCTGCATCAACCGATGCCTGCGCTCACGAGGCCAATAAACAAAAAATGTCTGCAGACTAGTGATGTCAAAAACTATTGTCTTTTTTCTATTCATCTAGATTCTGAATATTAAATGGTTTCAATACTCATTTTCCACACTATCTATACACTGGTACCAGCTGCGCTTTCTCGCTATCTCCTTTCCTACAGCGAGTTGACACGCACAGGGCTGCTGTGCCAAGTGCCCCATCTCCTTTCACCCGCTCACAGTGTAGACTGAGCGCAGCAGAGAGATGATGTCATCAAGTGACCACGATTACTCTTAAAGGGACAGTGCAGGCTTTTATCAGTGTTTCCATCATTACATTACATTACATTACATTGTTCCACCATTCTTACTTGTAGATCACTTATAGTTTGGAAATCTCTTTTGGCCTTCTTTGGCCCTGTATGAGATCTTGCCACAGATTTTCAATAATATTCAAGTCTAATGATTTTTTTCCTGGAGGTACTTCATGGTTGATTTTGAGGTACACTTTTGGTCTTTCTGGAATGCCAAACCTCTCTTCAACATTGTCTTCTAGAATTTCTTCACATGTGATGGAATCTGTTCTTCGTTCTACCCGTACAATGTTTCCTGTGCCTCCTGCTGCCACACAACCCAAAAGTATAATGGGCCCATTTCAATGCTTGACAGTTGGCAAGGTGTTCTTTAAAAATCCTTCACCTCTTATCTCCAAACATACCTTCTTTGGTTGTGACCACGCATTGTTCCAAAAGGTTTCAGGTTTCTCTTTTGTGTACGACAGACTCTCATTTTGTGTTAAGAGCCTTCTGTCAAATCCACCATGGATATCTTTCTTGGCTAAAATGTGTTGTATTGTCCGCTACTGTTTGAGCAGTGATGTGTGTTTTTCTGGGCATATCTCACCACATTTCAGACCTGTTTATGATGGAATCTTTCATAGTAACAGTCACCATAGTCTGATCTTTCAGAGGGCATGGAGTGACCTCAGAAGAAGTAGTTCAACCCAGTCTGTGCATTAGTAATAGTCTTTTAAAACATGAACAATGAATAATGTAGGCGGGTTCCTCAACTTTTGCACAGGGCCATTTTCGTTTTTTTGTTACAGGATGGTTCAAATTGTGGGAGTAAAACGAGTCATTTCGCGGGAGTTTTGACGCTCCAAAAAAATGAGCCACCATTTTACAGGGGAAAAAATATTTTTGGGTTCCTGTCGGACCCGGTTGTGATAACACTGTTTGACCACTATGTCAAATTGGCTTCAAAGCCCAGCTCTGTTCCTGGGATCTCAGAAGAAGCGCTCAACCAATCAGAGCTACTCTCACTGAATCATGACTCACAAGTTGACAGCCGAGTATCGAATCATCGTTACTCACTCGCATCCACTGAACCAACAAGTTCCACCCACTCCCAGTCCCCACATATTTACACCATTAGGCCACTATTATTCTAGAGGAAAATTATCCATATCATTGTGATAATAATCTGAAAGACCAAGAGTTCTCAAAGGAAAAACATTTGTTTTTAATTAGTTTTAATTTAATTTTAATCTTATGATCAATCAGAATCAAGTAGTTGTAAACCACTAAAAGGGAACAAATTAAAATTCATGGACAGTTAGTGACTGTCATTGCAGCATAGAAATTGTGGGTGAGTGATTGAGTGATCTCGTGCAGCCCGAGTCAGATCTTCAGCCCTGGGCAGGGAGAGCGAATACTGAGTGAGTGAGTGACTCGGGTTGCAAATCACTCACTCACTCAGACCAATCACCTTGAGGCAGGGCGGGCTGGGAGAGTAAGTACTGAGTTGAAACAAGCGGCAAAGTGGTTTGTTTTTTCACAGGGCTACGTTTATACAGTAATTAATTTGATATATTTCCACAAGTAGCATTATTATTATATATTATTAAATATTATTATATAATAAGAACAGTGTGAGTGACTAGCTAGTAGCAGGTAGGAGGGGCGTGTCAGTGGAGCGATAGTGGAGACGAGGACTCTTCACTCCCAAATCAGTAAAAAGAGTTGTTTGTTTCAAACCATTCGTTCAAACACGGACATCACTACTTCTAATGGCTACTTTCAGCAGGATAATGCTCCATGTCACAAAGCACAAATCATCAAGCTGGTTTAACAGACATGACAATGACTTCAGTATATCCCAATGGCTTCCACAGTCACCAGATTTCAATCTAATAGAGCACCTTTGGGATATGGTGGAATGGGAGATCAGTAGCATGAATGTGTAGCCAATAATTCTGCAGCAACTGGGTGATGCTATCATGTGGCCATGGGCAAACATGGGTCAGAAGGAATGTTTCCTGCACCTTGTTGAATAAATGCTACAAATAATTAAGGCTGATCTGGTGGGTGGGTGGGGGGTACACCAGTACACCATTCTCATACTCTACCCAGTACGAGAATGGTGTACTGTCGTGTTCAAAATTTCCAAATACGGAATGATGTGATGAAACTGGAACTTTGGGCTACGGAGAGTTGATTGGACGGTTTTAGAATCTAACAAAAAAAAAAAAACGTATACGTCGACGTAGTGAGTCCTAAGCTGCGTGTCTCATCTGGCAAACATCTCATCCAGGAGTCTGCCGAAACCTTGTTTCCTCATCACTTTGTTACAAACGACACACCCCCTTTTGTGGCGCCGTGTCTCCTTTGTTATTTCCCATCCCCCGAGTATCTAGTTTCAGACTCCCCGCTGTGTGTGCGCCAGATTAACTGATTCAGTGCCGGTTTCTAACTGGTTGCGTAGTTACACCCAGTGTCTTTATACATGTTTTAATTTTGGCTCTGACTGATCAATGAAACTGTATTTCATAATTACCCACAATATGAATGATAGTAATGTACATAAATAAATCCATGTAATGTATACTGTAGTATACACACATATAGTTTTGCTATCGAGGATTAGTTCAATATGTAATGTTATAGTTATAGTAGTATAGTTATATGTAGTATGTTATAGTTATAGTATATGTATATATTTATATATATTTTTTCTCACAATTCCCTCCTTGGACACCATCAGGTGTCCACAACAAAATATGTATAATACAATGAAACAATTCTGCATAGCATGATGTGCACAGTGCATGCCTCCAGGAGTGATTGGCAGGGAAAACCCCATTTGTCTCAGCAGGAAAACCTGCCAACATCCGTATTATTGAACGTGCGAATGGCATTCACTCAGCACCCAGACCATTTACAATAAAAGAGCAAACTGGTACAGAGTAATTTCTTAGGAGCAGTGTCTCCCTGGGTGTGATACTGGATCTCGCAGCTTTTTAGCTCTTAACTTATGCGAGGTGTGCTGACTTCGCCGTTGTGATCTTTCTCTCTTGAACCCTGGTCAACTAGATGCAGTCATCGTGGACGAGGATGTCGGGGTCCTGGTGCTGGGGAAAAGGGGTCCATATCTACAGCAACATAGGTGTCGCCACCTTCCTCCTGTCTCAATGCCATGTACGCTTGTATTTCTGGTTTTCCCAACGCAGTCATGATGCATTTTTCACTAGAGTACAAATGCATGGTATACAACAACATCCACATACAATTAACAGAGCAACAATGATAGCAACGTTGATTAAACATGATAAAATGAGGCCTTTTCATTTGGAAAACATAGTCGAACCAACCAGTGATGTGACCATCTATTCCTGCATTTTCTTTTAGTTATATGCTAAGTGAGCGGAGTAGAAATTCCTCCTACTGGTTCCTGTGTTTATGAACACATTGCTCCATGCCCCACAATTAATATGGGTATCTTTGACCTCGTCCAGCCACTAGTCACTCGTTAGTCTGGGTTTGGTGGACCACCCATATTTCTTATTCCACTGGTACTGCTCTTACCCTGTGGAATCACACTTTATTATGAAACAGGAATCATCTTTGAATGCCAGGATTTGTCCTTCATAGGCCTAAATGACGAGAACTGTTTCTTTCATTTGGCCCCACTCTGCGACCTTTGTCTTATACTGGTCATACGATAATTGGGGTCCCACTTGGTAAGAATAGGTATACTGTGTAGGGTCCAGGACTTCCACTAGGGTAAAACAAAAACAAAAAACAAAAAAAATATTATTATTTATTTATTTATTTATTTTTTTACATGGTTAATTACAGAATGCTTGTGTCTTTCAGCTGGATCCTCGTTTCTGTGAGAGTTCTTGCGGGTGGGGTGGCAGCGGCACAGTGGGAGAGGTGGTGCCAGAGAGCACCAGTTTTACCTTTGACCTTTACTGCATGTGAGGTGGCCAACACTACCTCCCAAGGTCCAGTCCACCTTGGCTCAGGCCACTTTAGTTTGTGGACCTTGATGTGGACCCAGTTTCCGGGGCTGACCACCACAAGTGTTGGGCAGTCTGGGGCAGTGTTCTTGACCTGTGAATACAAAACTCGAGATACTGCGGTTAGTGCTTTGACATATTCAGAAAAACCTTCCTGGAAATCATCAAAAGCGGGTGATTTAGCTGGTAGTTTGTGAGGACCTGGCATGGGGCAGCCTGTAATATCTCGTGTGGGCTGAGATGTGTCTGACAATTGGGAGAGACTCGCATGGACATTAATGCTAGGGGCAGGGCATCTACCCACGTTAGTTTAGTTGTTTTTGTGATGTTCTCTAGTGACATACTGAGTTGCTGTTTTGTCTCTACCAGCACCTTGGCCATTTTTTCTTTCAACGTCTGGTTTGCCCTTTCCACTAGGCCTTGTGACTGGGGGTGATACACTGAACATATCTATGGGAGATACCTAATGCCTGTTCTACCTGTCTGAGTTTGTTGCTGGTAAAATGAGATCCATTGTCCGAGCAGATAACTGTGGGGTAACCCCACCGAGGAATGAGTTCTTTCCTTAACCATTTAATCACTGATTCTGCATCCTCTCTTTATGGGACTGCCTCTACCCATTTGGAGAATCTATCTACCATCACAAGTAGGTATCTGTACCCTTGCACTCTGTTGTCCCTGCCCATGTCTGTAAAATCTATGCATATTTCTCTGAAGGGGTAGGGCGGCACTGGGAATGTTCCCAAAGGTCCTTGGTAGACTGTCTTCTTATTTAGCCTGTGACAGACTACGCATTCTGCAATATGGTTGGCCACCATTTCCTCCAGGTAGGGATGCCACCAGTCCTGTTTGAGCCTGTTGGTGGTTCTTTTGGGGCCTTCATGAGTCTGTCGATGTACGTCCTTGATGAGGTAGACCAGGAGTGCGGCTGGTGCTACTGGGCGCCCATCGTGGCTTCTCCATAGGCCGCTGGTGAATGTGGCTCCTTTCTTCTGCCACTGCGAGTGTTTGTACCGTTTCGCTTCTTTCTGCACTTCTTTCAAATGTTCCTCTGACAAATTGAGGGCGTTGTCTTCAGTTAATACAATCATCATTGCTGCACTTTCTTTTAGGTACCCTCCTGCTTCTTTTGCTGCTGTGTCGGCTGCGTTGTTGTCAGCGGTGACGTTTGAATTTCCTTTGGAGTGTCCTTTGCATTTGATGATCTGGATTTTTCGGGGGAGATGTATAGCTTCCAGGAGGGCGAGTACGAGGTCTTTGTGTTTTACCGGGGCTCCCGCTGATGTTTGGAGTCCTCTTTTCATCCATATGGCTGCCTCCACGTGAGCTGCAGCGTAGGCTGAGTCGGTGAATATGTTTGCATTTTTTTTTTTTTGCGATTTTTAATGCTTCCACCAGGGCGTGGAGTTCTGCTTTTTGTGCTGATACTGGTTGTTCAATCATCCCACTTCTTAGGGTGACGTGGTGTCCATTAATTTGTTGAACGACTGCGTATGATGCTCTATTTCCCTCTTCTCCTTTGAAACAACAACCATCTATAAACAGGACAATTTCTGCATCGGGGTCAGATGTTCCATCCAAGTCTGTGTGGCACTTTGCTTCCAGTTTCATGAGTTGTACGCAGTCATGGGTGCCATCTGCATACTGTAGTCCGTCGGCCATGTTGATTCCATCGGCTGTGTACGAGACATTGTTTCTTTCCAGGGTGTCATGCAAGCGCATCTCGCGTTTTGGTGTGGTTAAGGTGAAATCCGTTAGATCGAGGTAGGATTTGACTCCATGAGTGGTATGCAAGATGGTGGGGTGGTAGAAAGTAATGTGGTCGGTTTTCCGTAGGGGGTGTGCGATGGCAGCCATGTGTCGTCCACATCCGCAGAGTCCATGTTCCATTGTGTTGAGTTTGCAACTGTGCTAGGCCAGGATCGCACGCTCACCGCGACGAGGCTGCCAGAGCACAGCGTTGACAATTCCGTGCTTTTCAGTAACATCCAAATGTAACGAGGAAGAGTAGTCTTGGGCGCATAGGTGTTGGCCTTTCCCATGAGTTGTTTCAATCTTATGAACGCTTCCTCCGCACTTGTTGTCCAGTTGAGTGGTGCCTTGAGGTTCCGATGGCCAGCTTCCGCAATGCGTTCGCGTAGAGGAACAGTGTGGTCCACATAATCAGCTATGTGGTGTCTGCTATAGCCAGTGAGTCCCAGGAATGCTAGCATTTGCTGCACAGTGGTGGGTTTAGGGTACTGGAGCATTGC
The DNA here is from genome assembly GCF_960531495.2 of Zeus faber. NCBI lineage: Eukaryota > Metazoa > Chordata > Actinopteri > Zeiformes > Zeidae > Zeus > Zeus faber. The sequence goes on from NC_137191.1 coordinate 3,636,460, forward strand.
CTGTTCCGGGTTGATGTATCTCTTATCTCCCGCGATCCTTTTTCCAAGGAATACCACTTTTGTGCGGCAGACCTGTGCTTTTTCTTTCTTGATTTTGTACTACGGGGGTAGGTGTAGGTGTGGGCTGGCTTCGGGTCTTTTGTTTTTCCTTGGGTTGTTGTTTGGCTGTAGCATCGGCAGGGGGCGCTATGTGATGAACATGCGTTGTGTTGGCATCCACTGGTAGTGGGCGACATCTTCCAGTCAGTGTGACAGCTGCGGGGCTAACCCTTGTGGTACATTTATTTTTTCCTTTCTTTTTGTGGTTTGTAGGACTGGCAGGTGGATTCGTCGTCCTCTGTATTAGAGGAGAGAAACGCTGTTCTGCTGTTGCTTCAGGTGTGTGCTCGTTCTTAGTGTTTTAGGGAGGGGGTGGGTTCCGATGTGTTTCTTCATCGGCCAGCAGGGAGGTGTAGAGGGAAGGGGTGGTGTGCGGTTCGAGTGGGGTGTGACCTTGGGGGATGGGTTCGGGGAGGGGCGGTAACTTGTCTTCTTGTGGGGGCCAGGGTTCCTTCTGGGCTTCTACCATTGCCATGATTGCGGCATTTTTGATTCTTTTGCAACGTTCGACAATCATTTCCGCTCGAATCCATGCCGTTATTATGTGCTGAACCAGCGCCCATCGTGCACCCTGCTTGTTTAACTTGCGCTTTCCAGCCCCCATTAATCCAGGGTTGTTTTTTGCATCCACTTCCGCTTTAGCCAGCAGTCTTTTTTCTTCCTCCATCACCTTGGTGCGGTTTTCTGCTGTCGGGGTAGAGTCTTTCAGCCATCACCCTGCTTTGATCCATTTTTCTTCATTTTTATGGAATTTCCCAGTTTCTCGAGCATGGAACTTTGGCTCTGTTCTTTTCTTGAGCTCAGCTACAGCTTCATTACGAATCTCAATGGTGCCGGATCTGGGGGATGACGTCTTTTACATTATGTTTTTGAATGGCCGGAGAACAAAAGACATCGGGAAGAAGGGGGAGGGGGAAACTTCAGATGTTCGGATCTCAATGTGTTTCTGGTGCAGCTACACCACTGGTGGTCGTATAGGTGATTAAGTACAGTTTTTTTTGTTTTTTTTTTATAATTCTCCCCTTTTATCCAAGGGAATTTGAGGAGGTTTTCATACACACACACACACACACACACACAAAATCTCTATCACACCCACACAGACTCTCTCAAACACACCCTCTCTCAAACACACAGACTCTCTCAAACACACACACACACGCAGTCTCTCTCACATACACACATACACACGGTACCTCTCTTTACACACACATGCGGTACCTCTTTTCACACCCACACGTGGTACCTCGTTGCGCACACTCTCACTCACACAGCCGGCAATACTATTTTACGCTAAGTCAAGTGAATTCGGCCTTTAACCCTTTAATATTTGGTTTCTCTATGAACCAGGCCTTTAACCCCTAAATGCTTGGCTTTTTAACTATAAAAATAATGCCGGGCCCTCACCCTTAAATGCTTGGCTTCTTTGCTATTTAAAGAATGCCGGGCCTTTCACCCTTAAACAAAATTATCAACTATCGACTACCCTTCTGAAGCCTGAGTTTAACATTTTTCATCGCCAGACATCCCTCAGTTTAGGCACACTGGAGGTCCTTTCAACAACCGGGCCTAAACGGGATTCGGAATTACTTTGCGAGTTAAATACTGTTCATCACCAAAACGTTGCTAAGTTTAGGCATACTGGATGAATTCTCAATAAAGGGGCCCAAACGTTATGTGGAATTACTACGCAAGTTAAACACACAGCCGCTTCGAAGGGGGGGTTCCTAACCCATTCTCTTAACTTACTTTACTACCGTTCTCATCAAACAATCCAATTTCTCCTCTCCACAATATTTAACAATTATTATTCATGCATCATTCAACAATACATTCCCAAAACCACAAAGTTGTTCGTCCAGCCTTCAACAGTACAACATTTCCACCTAAAATATTCCTATCTAATCTATGCAGACTTCATGAAATGGCTCTGCTCACCTTTTAGCAGGTACCCATGGAAGTATCGCCAACGTTCAGGCTTTCGGAACTCCTCTGCAGTCTTGTAATGGGATCACGTCAGGGTCACCAATTTGTCGTGTTCAAAATTTCCAAATCCGGAATGATGCGATGAAACTGGAACTTTGAGCTACGGAGAGTTTATTGGACGGTTTTAGAATCTACCAAAAAAAAAAACAACTTATACGTTGATGTAGTGAGTCCTAAGCTGCGTGTCTCATCTAGCAAACATTTCACCCAGGAGTCCGCCGAAACTTTGTTTCCTCGTCACTTTGTTACAAACGACACACCCCGTGGGGCAGTCTCTCCTTTGTTATTTCCCATCCCCAAGTATCTAGTTTCAGACTCCCCGCTGTGTGTGTGCCAAATGAACTGTTTCAGTGCCGGTTTCTAACTGGTTGCGTAGTTACACCCAGTGTCTTTATACATGTTTTAATTTTGGCTCTGAATGATCAATGAAACTGTATTTCATAATTACCCACAATATGAATGATAGTAATGTACATAAATAAATCAATGTAATGTATACTGTAGTATACATTACATAGTTCAATCTGTAATGTTATAGTAGTATAGTTATATGTAGTATGTTATAGTTATAGTAAATGTACATATTTATATATATTTTTTATCACAGTACCCAATAAAGTGGCCACTGAGTATATAATGGTGGGTGTGTATTGTTGTTATGTTTTGGTCAGGGATTCTGATTAGAATTGCCTTCTTGACGCTTGCAGAAAATCAAAAACCTGGCATTTTTGCTCTCTACGAAACACTAGGATTGTGTGGCTGACAATGAAAACAGTTGGTACATTTGGATATTAAATGATGCGCATCAAAATCGCTTTTTGTGCGTGTCAGCCTCAAAATAACCCAGAGTAAACTAGGCTAAACAATGACATATTGTGAGGAGGAAAGGGAATGTCTAGGAAATGTCTAAGAAAAACAAGCTTCTCGGTTTAAACCTGAGTGCTCTGAAAATAGGTGTGTGTGTGTGTGTGTGTGTGTGTGTGTGTGTGTGTGTGTGTGTGTGTGTGTGTGTGTGTGTGTGTGTGTGTGTGTGTGTGTGTGTGTGTGTGTGTGTGTGTGTGTGTGTGTGTGTGTGCGTGCGTGCGTGCGTGCGTGTATTATGGGTACTTTAGAAATCCACTTAGAAGACATCTGATCACCCCACTCTCTGTCTGTGTTTCCATCTAGGGTATCAGTTATTTCATGTCTAAAGGTATTCTGCTGGACCGTCCCACAGAGCTTGCCAAGTTCATTTTCTACACCAGACGACTCAACTGGAAGATGCTGAGGATTTATCTGGATGAGCGGTACACACACGCACACACTTAAATATAACAGAATGTCAGGCAAAAAGCACAATATTCATATTGTTAACTCATAGATTCAAAGCTTTTCAACCCAGGCCGTAAAATGTTGGTTCTGTGCTCTGCATGGGCGTAGAGTGGCCCTCCATCATCGCTCTGTGCCTGTGGCTGGCCGCTGCGGGTCGGGTGTCTTCTGGTGCTGGGGCACAAACTCGGCATCGACCAAACAGGTGCAGGCAGTGGTAGCCAACCTGCAGCTCTGGAGGTGCATGCAGCTCTTTAACCCCTCCCCATCCCCAACTACAATTATGTTATTTTATTTTGTTGTAATGTTTTTTAATCAGATTGACAGTTACCGTTGACTAGTGAACAGCGGCTGTGTGTTCTTTTTTCCGCTAGCTAGCTAGCTATCACTACAAGAAGTAGGCCTAATCTAGGCTAGGCTACATTAATGGCTTCCAAAAAAAAAAAAGTTTCAGAAGAAAGCCGAGAATTGATAGTCGAGAATAATACTTTGACAGAATAATTTGCCTTCATAGCCAACGCTTCTGGTTTTCCAGTATGTTTGATCTGTGGACACACTTTTTTTTTTCTTTTTTTGCACCTAATAATTCTTTGAATGCCCATTCAGTTTTGTTTGTAATAAATAAAAAACCCAAAAAGATGATTTACAAACTGTTGCCACTATTATTTTTGGAAATATCAGGCGGAGGTAGGCTCTTTATTTTCTGTTTTCCTTTGCACTTTATATAGATTAAATATTAGTATTATCATCAGTCATTAATATTGAGCTGCAGCGATACACATTGGTAAAATGAAGGGAAAACAGCCAGAGCTTGTTTATCAGTAATGCGAGGGTCACTCCACCAGCGACTAGGGGCACTGAATGAAGCTACTGTAAGTCACTCTTGCCTTGTCGCCAGGTTTCTGTGCCCCTGTCTTTTGTGGGCGTGTCAGCTCAAAATCGACTGGCTGTCGTGGGTGCGCCAAACATTGCAAACCTCTCTCCCTTTCCATATTTAATATATATTATATAGATAGCTGTGTGCTTTTTTAAAATTATTTAAATGGTGTAGCTGTTTACTTAGAAAAATAAATACTATAAAAAAATATTCACATGTGAGCAAAATATCTTATTAATGCAATATCAAGTGGTGATGCCCTGTGAGTTGGTTTTCATAAAAAAGGATAAATATCATTACCTACTATATATTTTATTTGTATTACTGTGTATACAGCTTTGACCTATTCATTACCTAGGATGACTGACATGATAAGAACACTATAGGACATAATAAGAACGCTATAAGAACGCAATTTTTTCCTATTGGAAAAATTTGGTATCATGTAGTCTTTCCATTGATCCCATAAAATAAAGAATTGTCCTTATTGGAGAAACATAAAATAATGTGTTCCGTATTTTATCAATAGCTTAAAGAATGTTTTTCATAAAAAAAAGAAATACAATATGAAACATGAACAATGAACAATATGATTTGGTGGTCAGGTCGTCCATTTTCCAAACATCAGCACATCTCCTCTCCTATTGGCTCTCCTCCTTGCATAAAGTTGAAGTCTGCTCAACTTTCCTTGTCGCCTAGCTACATTTAAAATAAATTGCAGCCTGTTGCTTTTCCATGCATGTGCGCCGACTGTTTGAATGACAAATGGCTCTTCCTGTACCAAAGGTTGCTGACTCCTGGTCGAGGGTTTGCGCGATGGGTGGGGTGTGAGCGATTTGGGGCAACTGTGGCGGGTGGCTGTGATCTTGCACGCGACGTATCTCTTGCAATCACGGGGTGTAGCCTGTGGGGTTGTAGGTTGCTGTGGAGCCTTTCTGCTGCTCAGAGGCACAATTATAGGTTTTTTATCTTGTATTCCACTATTAATTGGGCAACAATTGCGTACACACACATATACAGACACATGCACATGCACACACTGTCAGCATCTGCCTCAAGTAGTCCCTTGAGCATTCTCCTGATTTTGTCTCTTTTTCCTTTATTGCTGTACTTGTGACTTAACTGTTGTTCCAATTGTATTGTCAATTTAATTTTGTTTTGTGAAATACTTTTTGTTTGTTTCTACATTTCACTTGTGGTGATTAACCCTCTTTTGAAGAAAGCAATGATGACTAGCTGTTTAGTTTAGTTTAACCCACATTTACCCCAACCCCTCTCTCCATGAAGAAACCACATGTCACAGGGCTGGTACCCACTACACCCAGTGCTTTTAAAAAATGAGTATTTTAAACAAAACAGAGCAAATAAATGGGTTCAAAGGCCTGGGTTGTAAAATTGCGACACTATCCTTTAAGAATTTATATTTCAGGCTGTATACTGTATAATGTTCATTTGTGCTTGGTGGAATGGTAGAAAGAATCTATTACCCTTAGGCTTTTTCCCCAGGCTGAGTAGACATACCCTATAGCCTTACCCGGCCTATCGGTTTTCCCATTCCACTTTTCTAGTTTTAACGAGATCCTCCCTCCGCCATCTGCGGTCCTCCCTCTGCTTCCCTCCTTTTTTAGGCGTGATGTATTAGATGAGCTGGTGACCCTGCATAACTTCAGAAATCAGTTCCTGCCCAATGCCCTGAGGGATTTTTTCAGACACATCCACGCTCCAGAGGAGAGGGGGGAGTACCTGGAGACCCTCATCACCAAGTTCAGCCAACGGTTCTGTATCTGCAACCCTGCTCTGGTCAGAGAGCTGGGCCTTAGCCCCGGTTAGGACACAGACGCATGCACGCACACACACACAGACACATAGATATTAGGTGGAGGATGAACAGTTTCGGAAAAATGTAATTTAAATTATTTTTACCAATGTTTTTACAATCTTTTATGAAAGTCACAACTTTTACAATTTTAATTATTAATTTGTAATAAATCAACCCGCTGACAGTTTGACCTAGGAACTGAGGTGGATATATTCTTCTTCTGCAGATGCGGTCTACGTCCTCTGCTACAGTCTGATCCTGCTGTCCATCGATCTAACCAGCCCACATGTCAAAAACAAAATGTCCAAGAGGGAGTTCATCAGGAACACACGACGGGCAGCACATAATGTCTCAGACGACTTTGTCGGCCACCTCTATGACAACATCTACTTAATTGGCCACGTAGCTGCCTAGTCCACCCACTTTCCTGTTGGCTGTTCAACCGCCATTACATTGCACTGAAGAATATACACTGGCGATGGAGGTTTCTGCATAGGCCCTGAATGTATGTATTAACGCTTCTAAAAAAGGGTGCTTTGAAAAGGCTATATCCATGTCATTTAAAGTACGGGAGGAAAAACCATTTGTCTGCAAGATTCACCACCCCACTGTGAAGACAAGCACCCATAACACTGTGTAGGACGTAGGACATGAACTATCACTAACTTGAGTTGAACTGAATTAATTTGAAACAATTCACAACCAAGGTATCCCAGGAAATGGATTCTTCAAATACTCGCAGAAACCCTGAAGAGAAGCCCTTGATACTGCACTAATGGATGGACGAGGTATACAAAAACCCTGTGGATTAGTCATGACTGACACACTGATTCCTTAATGGACGGAAGTATTCATCGGTATCCAGCAAGCATGTATCCCCGAAATGGAGGTGAAAAATCGCTACTATAAAAGACTTTGGTGACGTGAAGACCCAAAGTACAGTCTGAATCTAAAGAAGCAGGAATAGTCTAGACTATCTAGAGCACTGGTTCCCTACACCAAATTTGTTCTCAAGATATAGTCTTTTTTGTCTTTCTTTAATTTTCCTTATTTTTTTGGCTCCCAGGAGGCATCTGCACCTTAACATGTTAACGTGTTCTTTATGAAGCGATGAGAAACAGTGATGCAATACGCATGGGAGTCGGATGAGAACGCAGGTTCACAGTGGTGTGATATTTTTTAGTCTAGATGTGAAGCAGTAGCAAAGGCACCTTTTTTAATTAGATTTATATGTTTTTGTTTTATAAAAAATTGACTTTGTCATAATTTTTTGCAATGTGTTTTATGAATCTATTTTTGATAAACTGAAAGAACTTAAAGGCATCAAGACCCAGCCTGTCTTTGGTATCCCCTGTAAGGGGGACCACACCCCGCTTTGGAAGCACTGGTCTAGATAACCATTACATTAATCAGATCTCGGTACTTACTAAAAGTAAAAGTACTAAATGGCACTTTTATGAGAAGCAGTAGTCATATGACTATCTAGTCGGTTTCCTGTTTTCTCTTATGAAATTGTTATCACAGCCAGAAAATCAACTGATTTTAAAACCCAAGTAGTATGTGTCAACAATGGCAAAAAAGGCAGGTGTTAATTTATTAACTTATTGAAAGTTTTAAATCACCATCGCATCAGCTCTAGTGGTACTCAGAGACAGTTGGCCCCACAGGGGTTATGGGGTCATTGGTCATTGGTAATTGGTAATTTCCTCATCTTCAATTTGCACACAAAAATTGTGAATTGCAAATTGGAAGTAAGTAAGGTCCAAGCGACAACCAGCAACAGAACACGATTCTCAGGGTGTTTGTTGGGAAGGGAACAATTTAGAGAAAAGGTTTTTACTTTCAGTTTGCTCTCGTGGATCTATTCCATTTGGATGTGAAATAAGAGTCTCACGCGGCCTGTGGTGTCCAGTGTCTTGTTCTCCTTTCTCACCACTTCCTTTGCTTTGAAAATTAAAGAGAAAAAAATTATACTCTTGATTACCGGCACAAGCCGTCATTATGGATGTTGGTGTGAGAGTAAACTGCATTGGCCGGCTGTCTGCATTCTGTGAAATCTGACCATGTTGTGTGTGAGGTGAGGTCACACTTAAATGTTTTTAAGAGAGCTATAGTAAATATTTACTGAACACTGTCTAAATACAAAATAACACAACACAAGGTGTAAATGGGGCTTCAAGAATAGGTTTGCCACTTTTCACCCCAGGCCTTATTAAAATGTTGTTTCATAGCACAACTTTGGCTAATACTCTTACTACTGAGAAACTTCACGCTCTGCTGCAGTTTTTCACTTTGGTGAAATGCAGTCCAACAGGGCAAGCATTTAAGCCTTAACAAACAGGAAGTGCACAGTATAGTCTGGACATTTTTTATACATTACACCAAAAACAAATGTCCAATATCATGCTTTGGATGCGCTGTAGAAATTGCAGGAAGTAGTTATAAATATAAAATATAATATGATATAAAACATGTAAAAATAAACGGTTATAAATGATGGGAACCAACATTTTCATAAAGACTGGGTTGAAAAATAGCAAACCTATCCTTTAGCATTCAGTCAGCCTTGCAATGTCATATTCCTAGTTTGTATGCCTCAAATCTCTGGGATTGGTGTTTTCATTCAGAGTGCCTCAACAAAATAATACATTATTTATTTAATCAAGGTGCTCTAAATAATACTACCTGGTCACAAGTACTCCTTTATGTTCGAGCTATGGTTTTTAAACATGCACTATGTGTTGGATGGATTCTATTACCATGTAAAATGCTTCTGATTTAAAGCCGCGGATACATTTATTTTAAGGTTGTTCCAAAACGAAACTATAAGATTGACCAGTTACTCAACAAATAGCCTTTGAGTGATGATCAGAACAACACAAAAACTGTAACGGGTGTGGTTAGGACCCAATTGCAGCACAAAGACAGGCAGGGATATTTGGTAAGGTCTTTTATTTGCAGAGCAGATGGAAGACAGGCAGGGGGCAGGCAGGATACGTCATCAGGGACAGGTAGATGAAGGCAGAGATCATGACAAAAACGTGACAAAATATTTTAACGTGTGGGATAATATATGTAAACTAGTTCCGCCAAGTTCACCCACAGACATTGAAAAATATATATAGGTAGTCTCCAATGTAAACAGCACATTAAGTATGCTATGTTATACAACACTACAATACCACAGCGGGCACACGTGTTCTTTGGAGAAAGGTTGGGGCTTAGTCTTAGTCCTGAATAGCTAATGCTACTAGTTACTAACATGCTTATTATATTTTCATGATAATAATGGGTTCGAAATGAGCCAAGTAACCCACCGATCTCCACGCTCAACAAGCGGAAAAAGAAGGACCACTTGATTCCTGTCCCTGGGATGTCCGGTGTCAACTATGAATACTCACCAGACTGGTGATTATTATAAACAATATTCCAACTATCTTTCTGCATTAACATAACACACATATTCTCAAGAACCTGAATGGCAAGTGTCCAAGGAAGCTTGTAGATCAATATTTTGTGCGCTGCTTACTGATACATTTTTAGTTGGTTAGTCCAATCAATTCAGTATCATTTATTGTGCATATGAAGAAAAAGGAGTAAGATGAATCTTTGGAGAAGTCTTAATAAAGGCATTTAGCAATATATATGTTGATTGCAATCAGAAATAATGAAATGGTGTTGATACATATGCACCCAATGATATTTAATAAGCATTTTTTTGTTTGCTTAATTCATTAGCATTTTGTATTGGCTTCAACACTTGCTTCAGTGTTGTACATGACCAGGAGCATCAGATTTTCATGAAAAATCGAAATGTATTGTCATGTGTTTTCCTTCATGCACTGACAGGACATCCATGCATCAAGGTTTTGCCTGTCATTGGTGTTGATGAAACAGTTCGTGACATCCCATATGACACAGAGCCACCAGCGGTTGAGGCTCCAGACATTGTACCACTGAGCTTCCCAACGCCACAATGGTTGCTTAATTATACTGACATTCATTGTATAGGTGGTGGATTAAAACATAAAGAAATATAACACATACACAATCTTCAAAGATCCCAAAAATGAATGTTAAAATAATGGATTAATCAAATATAGGTTTGTGTTGAAAAAAAAAAAAAGTGTCCAACAGACAGCTCACAGGTAAAATGTACCTCAACCTCTCAATTTCTTCTTGTTCACCACACCACAACACATTCATTCATTCAATGAGAAACTGATTGACTGTTTACAAACTTATATTTTCCTCAGCATATCCAAATTTTCCATTTGATATGGCTTTATTGGCATGGTCGAGTAGGTAAGATAGTCTAACATTTGTAGAATATGACAACATAATATATATACTTGACTTTGTGGAGTCCTGCTGCCTCCTGGGAATCATCATCTCCCAGGACCTCAAGTGGGAGCTGAACATCAGCTCCATAATCAAGAAAGCCCAGCAGAGGACGTACTTCCTGCGGCAGCTGATGAAGTTCAACCTGCCAGAGACGATGATGGTGCACTTCTACACCTCCATCATTGAGTCCGTTCTCACCTCCTCCATCACCATCTGGTACGCTGCTGCAACCACCAAGGACAAGGCGAGGACAAGACTGCAGCGTGTCATTCGCTCTGCTGAGAAGGTGATTGGCTGCAATCTACTATCACTCCTTGACCTGTACGCCTCAAGGACCCTGAGGCGTGCAGGTAAGATTGTGGCTGACCCCTTCCACCCCGGACACAAACTGTTTCAAACACTTCCCTCTGGCAGGAGGCTGCGGTCCAACAAGGCCAAAACCTCTCGCCACAAGAACAGTTTCTTCCCATCTGCAACTGGCCTCATCAACAAGCCCCCCCCCCCACTACACCTTAAACTGAATGAGTATGTCTATGTGTTACATTAACGCACATTCCTCATTCTCTGGACTTTTTCCGTGAACATTGCACATACTGTTACACCAAAAAAAAAAACCTGTATACTATATTAACTATAACATACTGTTAGTATATTACATACTAACTATACTGTATATTTCACCAATATTTTACTTATTGCTTTACATTTATGTGTCATGTATGCACCGAACACCAAGATAAATTCCTTGTTCGTGTAAACTTACTTGGCAATTAAGACTATTCTGATTCTGATTCTGATATATCAACAGTTTAGGCTAGGAGACTGGAAAAAGTTAGCAGCACATAACATTAACCACAAGCAGCTTATTAATTTTTAATTCCGTTCTCTTAATTCCATTTCATCCAATGTCGGAATTAGAGAGAGGCTTCCAAATATGATAACACTGGGGCGTGTGATTGTGGAGGTGGTGAAATGAGGATATAATATTTTTAAATATTCAACATAATAGAATTGCATAATAATAAAAATTACTATGATTATTTAATTCAAACAGTTCATACTTATTATGACTGTGTCACCTTTAACATTATTACTGTGATCAGCAGCTATGGGCCCTGTATGTACAGGTCCAGGGGTGCATTGTGGTGCAGGGGCCCTCTTTTTTACCGCAGGGTGATGCACAATGATGGTGGGAGTAAGATCTGCTCTCAGCCTAGTCTTGCCCTTTTTGGTCTTGACAAACTGGTCTGCCTCAAAATGTGCCTTCAGACAGACTGGAGTTTACTTCCCACACACAACAACTCTGTTTGGTCTACCCCTATATATATCCCATAGTGGTTGAAGCACAATATTAGGGGACACTTTATACTTACTGGACATTAATACACTCATTACATATTTAAAAGACAGCTATGCAGATGAGACAACTTTATACAAATTCATTTCATATCAGTAACTGATGCCACTTGTCATATTTAGTTTAAGATCAGCAGTAAAAGCTGTTGAGGATCACAACTAATGAAGTTCCATAACTTATTTTGGGGAACAAAGACCACACCTCAATCCCAAGGCAATTTCCCATCCAAGCCTATATGTGTGTGCCTAACCCTTTCTCCAGTCTAACCCTTTTTATGGCTCTCTCACTCTAGTTCAACACAAGAACCACAGGGGGATTCGATGGAGTCTGAAAACTCCTTGCAATGACATAGCGCCCTCATCCTGAGTCAGAACTCCCTGGGTTTTTTAAGCCTTTCCTTATTCCTTATTTTTAATAAACCAAAACTTAAGCTTCCCAATGGTGTGGTCTTCATTTGTGGGGGGAAAGTGCAAACGCAGTGTTTGAATATGATTACCTCACATATTTTTTAGTTGTTGTAATCTTTAGTGATAGTAAGACTGCTCCAGCTGACTTGAGAAAAATATTTTTTTCTCTTCCATGTCAGGGGGGAAACTGTATGTTAGTAGTGCTTTCTCCGAGCGATTGGAGCATCAACATGCAGCACAGCCATTCTTACAAAGACACCAAAGTTTAATGAGATAACAAGTCTTAAGCATTATGAAAGGTTTATAGAAAATCCTATCCTATAAATAGGCTCAGCTCTCTGGAGAGAACTAAGCATTTCCTGGGTACCATGTTGTGTTGTTGCTTTGTAAGTGCTCCTCTTGTACAACATTGGATCCTCTTGTACAACATTACATTCTTTATTAACTTGAAGTATTTGTCTCCAATTTCCTCTGTAGCCCGTCTATGAACAAAGTTTAGAACAGAATTCGTTTTAACACATACACAAATAACCATGTAGAAATCTAATATAATCTGAATCTTTTCAAACATCCCTTCCCCCTAGGTAGTCTAGGTTAATCAAGGGACGATCAAGCATATTGGACTTCCATTGATGCAATTCTCTCTACAAGGCTCTGGGTTAGGGTTAGAGTTGGCCAATCAGAGACGGAGTAGGGGCCGGTATTCCTAGAATGTGCATGGAGAACCGCCTTGATAATTGGACTGACAGATCACATTTCCATTAGAATTTTGACACCAGAAGAGAATGTTGACAAGTAAATGTAAACGCTATGGACTGGTGGCGCTGTTATGCTGGCACATTGGCACATTGCCAATTGCAAAATGCATTTCCATTTGAATAAAGAGACTAAGAAAAGAAACAGCACAGAAATATGAAATGCAATTGAGTGAGCTTTCATTTTAAAACAACACAGAAATATGAAATGCAATTGATTGAGCTTTCATTTTAATTTCCAAAATTATTCAAACAGAACTGAGGATTACATTGCCACTTTGCATATTAAATTGCCAATTGCAAAATGCATTTTTAAATCGAATGACCAATTTGCACATTGAATTGACAATTGGCAAAATACATTGCCATTTTAATAAAGAAGCCAAAAAACTTCCATAGTTTTGATCTAATGAGTTAAAATTTTAATAACTGATATACAAATGCTGATGCTTGATTTGATGCACTTTCACAACTAGTATTAACTAGTTGTACTTACATACTAGGGATACCAACAATGCAGAATTTTTTGAAATAAATAATATGGTCAGTTCCGGTTGGGTCCATGTGGCTGCCACCAGACCTGCTGCACCCCTGCATTGATCTGGTTGTGCTTCGCCTACAGTATCTCTCCCAATGGCAGAACTCAAACTCAGTAGATAAACCACATAATCGGATTTTGGTTTTCGGGACGTCCGGTCGTCCTGCGCTGTATGCATTCGGCTATGTGGGTGGGTCATCGGGGCTTGTGAATGGGCGGTTGCGTTATGGCAGGCGGGTGGGGGGTTCTGTCGGGGCGTCGACACGGGACCTCTGGCCCGGGTTCTGCGCCTGCAGGTGTGTCTTATTCCTGTACACAGGAGGGGGTTGTATGTGTGCGCTTTAGGGTGCAGGGTCTCCTCGCACTCTCCGAGAGTGGTTTATGTTCCTCTAAACCATGCATGGGTGTTGCTCCGCGTGCTCCCAGCTTCCCTGGGGGCTGGGGATGTCTTTTGTGGCTGCAGGGCATGGTGGTCAGATTTTTCCTGCTGTTGTGGAGTGTCTATATGGCTGCGGGACTCAGGGCTGGCTGCAGGGCCTTTTCCACTGCTTGTGGGCTCTACGATATAATTCCGACCTCATACACCAGAACTAATGGGAGTCCCATGCACAAACCAGTGGACACATTACACATTACACACACACACACACACACACACACACACACACACACACACACACACACACACACACACACACACACACACACACACACACACACACACACACACACACACACACACACACGTACAGGCAGACTCATCAAAGAAGTCTGACATATTTAAATATCCCCGGTCATAATGTCCAGTGAAAATTGGTTAATGCTTAATTACCTCTCAGTACAATTTGAATTAGTCCTGGGAAATTAATAACGATAGTTATTAACATTTTTTTTCATTTTACTCGATCATTTCGATAAAAAAATCCGAAAATCTGTTCATTTCTGCGTTCGGCAAGTTGCAACAGAAAGCCGATCAGTTCTAAAGCTGACCTTTCACCTCTAACCAATCATGTTTGTCAACACAGCAATAAGATTCACCCCCACGTTGCGCTTGTAAATACAGTACAAAGAGCGCGGAGTCAAAAACTCTGAGGAGAGGCAGAAAGATGAAATGATATGATGATGACAGCTGGGACACATAAATCCATAGTTTGGCTGGTTGTTTTGGGATCTTTAAGTTCCTACCCAAAGCAGACAGTAAATATCCATTGTGTAAAATATGTCAACGAGATGTCTGAACGACACCACAAACTTTATTTATTTATTAAGACGTACTTGCCATATTTATTTTGTTTTTGATTTTTATCAAAATGTTAAATCATCAAAATGTCAATTAAAGCAGCGGAACTTGTTACTTATTGTTCAAGAACGGAAATTATTTGATTATTATTAATTTTTTAAATTATTATTTGATCAAGTAGTAATATTCATTAAATAATATTTATTTTTAAAATGATGTTTACTGATGGAACTTATTTTATTTTGAATATTCAATAAAAAAGATTATAAATCTACATGCCTTCATTATTTCATTCTTTACAGTATATAGCCTGCCTATCAATTGTTTCTAAGCTCAATAAACACAGATAATATTTGACCAGAATCTCTCTCATTTGTCCGGGACATTGAAATCTTCCTGGACACATGGACCGGCACCAATTTTTTTATCACGGAAACTCTCATTTTGTCAGTCAGTCAGTCAGTCAGAATTTATGCGTCAAATAGTATTGGAATTGGAATTTGAATTGTTGCTGCATGACGCTTCTGGTGCGAGCGTACGGTTAGAGTGTACTACACTGAAAACATTCAGCCAAGAAATGACCTTTATTTCTAGTGGTGCTGAAAGTACAGTGGTGCAGAAAGTACAGTGGTGCAGAAAGTACAATACCATCATGCATATACTTCTTGATAGTGTTCACGCAGACACTGTACCCAAGTTCTCATATATATCATATGAATACAAGTAGAACATTATATTCTTGTCTTCCAAACTGATATACAAATTAACTTTGTACGGTCAAGCATATTATGAGGCTAAGTTCCTCGAAGAATTTCCATTTCTGTTTCCCATGTTTGCAAATACTGCATGTCACTCCATCTGCATTTTATATTATTATATTTTATATCACACCTCGATCTACTTTTGGACTAATTAGCAAAGGGTTTTCAGAGATGATGAAATTGGAGAACCTGCACATAACTTTGTTCAATCCTTAAGCACTGTCACGTAGGATCAGCCATTGTGTCTTTGGGTGCAGTCATGTATTTCAGACTTTTATTTATCCCTTCCCACCAAATCACCACCAGCTGCCACTGCTCAGGGCATCAGATGCAGTTTTTCCTACACTGTTGCCTCTTGACCTCTTCCTTGACTTTTTCTTCCAAAGTTCCAACTCTCTTCTATTTCTTCTTTCTGTCTCAAAATTCTGTCCTCTTCTCTTTGAGTCTGCGTCTTGACAGGCTTAATAGAGCATTTGCCTCTCTGCATTTGCCTCTTAATTTTGCCTCTTAATGTTAAGCGTGAAGTCGAACACTTCGACTTCACGAGCTGTATGATAGCTGTTAAAATTGCGTTGAAATGAGTGAAGATCTGCTTAAAACGATATTACATTACATTACATTACATTACATTTCGCAGACGCTTTTATCCAAAGCGACTTACAATTGTTCAATCACCGACGGACGCAGCCATCGGGAGCAATTAGGGGTTAAGTGTCTTGCTCAAGGACACTACAGAGCCTGGGATCTAACCAGCAACCTTTAGATTACTAGACCACCAGCTCTACAGCTCTACCGCCTGAGCTACCATCCCCCGATATACCTGAATAATAACCATGTCATAGAAAGTTCTAATATTGTAATAGCATTTTAGCATTTGCAATTTTTGACATTCATGTCAATCCTGTTTCTTTTTCCTCCTTAAAATTATGTACCTCAATAATAACCATGTCATAGAAAATTGTTATATTGTAATAGAATTTTAGTTATCGTAATCATTCAAGCATTAATGTCAATCCTGTTTCTCTCAAAGACCAACAGAGCTGATAGTTACAGTGACAGTTTAAGGCTAAATCAATGATTGCCAGCTACCTGATGCAAGTCAGACGAAAAAAGTTAAGGAAACATGGCGCAGTAACAAGGGGATCACTTGTAGATATTGATCAAGTTTGAAAATTGTACAATTACAGTAAATTATGCAGTAATTCAATGTAACAGGTTTGACATTGCAAGCTTGTCCCTCTTTGTTAAATATGATAAAAACAAAGAAGCCAGCTAGAAGGCTTAGGGAAACACACTTGTCCTTGAACAGTGTCTTGTCTTCATGATAGAGAGATGAGGTCAGTTCCTGTAAATAATGTGAATTGAAGAATATCCCATCATTTAGCAGGGGAGCTTTCAATAGGGTAACAGGGGTGATGTGAAAGCAGTTGGGACTTGACATCTCTTAAAAGTTGTTCTGTATACAATATGGTACCTTTTCTTTGTTTGATTGTTTCTTACACTAATTGTTCGGACCAGTATTTTAACTGAGAGAGTCTTTACCATCCAAAGTTTGGAAATGTCTATTCTTTCTAAAGTCATTGTCAATGGGAAAATTGAATGGCACCACTTGAGAAACACATGCCTCCCATGAAGCCCATGTGTGGGAGTCTCTACCCACAGGTTCAGGTTAGGGGAGGGAGACTTTCTGGCAGTGGGGTGCCGACATGGCGTGAGTTTTATTAATAATCATGAACAAAAAGGCTTGCTGGCAAAACCGGAAACAAACAAAGGTATAATCAGTGTTAATGTTCCTCTTCGGTCGCGGTCTGGTCTACGGGCGTTTCTGCGTCCAGCACCACACAATCCCCAGTGCAAGACAAAACAACACATAAGAAAACTCTCCCTGGGTCCTGGGTTTGATTCCCGCCTGGGGCGCTGTTGGCACCGTGCTTCGGCGGGTTATCTCCCAAATAGGAGCCTTTCTGTGTGGAGTTTGCATGTTCTCCCTGTGCTCACATGGGGTTTCCTCCACCTCACGTCAGTAAGGACCCCCACCAAAAACATGCACCCATCATCGTCTGACCAGCGATGGACACTCATCACCTGGTCCCCGGGCGCGTCCACGTATGCTGCCCACTGCTCCTGGCTGTGCCCCCGGAGGAAGGACAAGCCAGGATGGGTCAAAAGCAGAGGAGCCATTTCACCGGCCACCATCAAAGCATGTGTGTGCAAGCATGTGTTGTAGTGTGGTGTGTTGCGTGACGAATAAAGACTGTTTCTTCTTCTTTCTTCTAGATAATTGGGCCCTGGGTCAGTGTGGTTGTATACATGTTGCTTGTTGATTGGTTTAACAGGTTACAGGTAATACCCTCATCCCCCCAACATACACTGGAGAGGAGCCCATGTCATGACATGCCGTCCATCTGCTTTGGGGCTTGTTCCACCCAGCCCACTAACTCTCTACAATAAACTGATGTTTTGTACCTCATCATCTGTGTCTATGTGCCAGAGGTCCCTGAAAATACCACTCGGGTAGAGTGTGGTAGGCGAAACTGCCTCACTACCCCTTACTGTACATACATTCAGATATAGACTATACCCACCCCACCACCACCCAACAACAGTGGTAGCAGAAAAGATACAAAGTGATTCCACAGGCCAGCATCGTCATTATCAACATACAGTATATCCCCAAAGAGACTTCCAAACTTGCCACATTGGTGACATCGCCAACCAATTAACAATATTCAATATTTGAATTTACTCAACACTAATGTTACTGTACATCGCTCCTCCCTGACCACCTGTAGGTTGGCTAACATGCATCTAATAATGGTAAAAAAGGAAGACGTTGCATTGTTGTTGTTGATGATGTAACACAGATGTAACTTCCGATTTCTGAATCCTTAGAAATCAGCTATTTTTAAGGCCACGGGTGATGTACGACTGCCGACGACGTCAACGCTAGAATTGGCTCGTGTTACATTATTAAAATCATGGAAGGTGGTCATTTTTTCCTCTCACACATGATAACAATTATCCAAACTTAAAACCATCGAGACAAGAGTGCAGGTGGTCAGCATTGTTGCCTCAAAGCAAGAAGGTTCTAAAGTACTGACTGGGGTGGGCTTTCCTGCCTTGCCCTTGTGCAAGGCACTGTCCAATAACTGGAGTTGGTCCCTGTGCACAGGACTATGGCTGCCCATTGTTTGTAATAGAAAGAATGGCATAAATGTAGAGGACAAATTCCAGGTAAGTGCAGAATGTAGTTCTCACATAGTGATTCTTCTTCAGTGTTATAATTAAGAATGTCAATGTATTTGTATACTTCTGCCTGAACATACTTAATGGCAGGATGTTGGAGGGATTACTTAGGTCAATTTACATACCGCTCTTCTCTTGGGCCTAGTACAGTTAACATTAACATTTTTGCCTTGACCAGTCGACCACTGTTACTGCATCTGACACTGCCAAATTTATATCTATCTGATAAATAATGACAATAAAAATAATAAAAGTAATCCTAAAAACAAATTAATCCAGGGTTGAGAAAGAGGTGTGTGAGTAGATGGCTGCTGTATACCTATGCGTTGGCTCCCTCCAGTGTCCTTGACCTAAAGGACACAAGCTGCCAACACAGACTTGCAGCAGACCTCTTGAACTGCTTCAGCTGAAGACCTGTGTGTTGATTTATGTTGGTCTGAGAACCCACTCTTCCAGCAGGATTTATTTTAAGTTTGTTTTGCTTATATAATGGCTTACCATTGCGTGGCTCAACAGTGATTTATGTGCTTGTGGTATCATTTTTGAGTTCCTACCTTTACTCTAAGCCTGACGGTGCCGCACTTAAAACTTGGTCCAAACGACAAATGGGCTGAAAACATTGCATCTGATTTTGTTCTTGTAATTTGCTCAGAAAAGTCATTGACACATATAGTACAAATCAGTTCTAGTCTAACAAAGCTGATGTAAACCAAGCACCCAAAATAATATTCCAATGATGATTCAAGCAAATCTAGTCCAAATAATGATTAATAAAATTGCAGGTTCAGAATTGAAAAATTGTTTGACACATTCTACTCAATCAGAAATAATTATCTGAAACACTTGAGAAATTAGGAAAAACTATGAAGAGGAGAAAAGCAAAAAAAAACAATAAACAAAGATTATAATAAAACTTTGACTCCATCGACCAAAATCGTTTATTTAGGGAGAAATGGAATTGTTCAAAACCACAAACCAACCCCAGATACACCATAAAACAATGGAGACATCTGGTGATAAAAACTATTTTCAAAGCGCCTGCAAAGAAATGCCACATGCAAGTCATTCAAATGTATGAAAATGTATCCAAGAAAGACTGTGCATATAAGAATTAATCATAAGGGATGATCGGAACAGATTCGGTCAACCAGCATGTGGCCCTGACATGATCAGAATCTAAAATACTTAAGTGCATAACTTAGGCTAGGAAACTCAAATTGCTCTCTGACAAAAAAGAGCCATGTGTCAGTGATCCAGATACAGTCTAGGGTGCACTGCCCGAGAGCAGTGTTCCTCAAATGGGGGTACTCATACCCCTAGGGGTACTTTGGTGTACTGCAGGGGCTACTCCAAAATATAAAAAAAAATGTGTTAAAAAATATTGGTTATATATTATGTTTAAAAAAATCACAAATGACGCACATACAGTACATAATTTATTTTCATAAGTTCATTTTATTTATCTTTCTCCCAATGCCATTCAAGGGGGTACTCAGATGAAAAAGATCTGAGAGGAGGTACATTACTAAAAGAAAGTTGGAGAACCACAGCCCTAGAGCACAACTTTCTTTACATTAGTGCCGTGGAAAACCTTGGTCCAACAGTGAACGCATAGGAAGAAAAATCAAAATGAGCGTTTTGTGATTTGTATTAAATTAAAAAAATCACAAACACAACACACAAACAGACACAGGCATGCTTGCACGCTCAAACCCATGTTCAGTACCTTCAGACATTTATATAAACATAAACACGGACACACACACACATAAAAATACATACGAGATCCTTTTCTCACAAATGCCTATAAACACAAACAAATATAAACACATATATGCACACACAGACACACACACACACTGATATATACATTCGCAGACATACATGGACACAGGTAACAGATACAAATGTAGTCGCTCTCCTCTCTCTGTCAAACACACACACAGACACACCACAAGTTTGTTATTTTGTTATTTTCCTTTTTAATGTTATTTGATGTCGCAATGTTGCATTTTATTTTATTTAGTTCACCAATAAAGCTTATTGGGTGAAATTGCAAGACAGAGAATAAAGTAAAATCCTCTCCATGCACAAAGCAAAATTTTAGGTCAAAAACGAAACCTCTGACCTTTGACCTACAAGTGTCTGTGTGTGCATCCATTTGTGTGTGTGTGTGTGTGTGTATGAGCTGCTTCCCTACTCTGTGTGTCATGTGTATGTCAAATGAAAATAGAGAGCATTGGGTACTGGGGCACACACACACACACGCACGCACGCACGCACGCACGCACGCACGCATGTACGCACACACACACACTCATCCAGCAGTGTTACCTGTCACTTCAAACATTCTGCGAGACACTATATGTATGAGTAGTAACATCATGTCACCTGATCTGGCCCATGTCCACAATCTCTCCTGTATGTTATGTTTCCTACAAAACACATAACCGATGTTTGGATACACACACATTTAATTTAGCTTGAAATAACCCCAAATAAACACAAATGAAATTCCAATTCCAATTTCCTAAAAGCATGGGGGAAAAAATATCAATCCAGAAAATCTTAAAAATATAATATATATATTATATATATATTATATATTTAATATATATATATATATAAAATAATAATATGCATATACACACATATATATATATATATATATATACATAGTATTTTTATTATTATATCATATATTTGTAACAATATATTTTAACTATATATAACATAATTATCCTACTTATTTAAAAAAAACAGCTAATCCTAGGAATTTATTGAAAGTAAATAAACCGCTTTTAAATATATCAAGAAACTTTTGATACTCAACTTTTGATGGACAGTATGACAGCATTTTTTAAAGAAACATTATCGAGTAAAAAAAGTTTTTTAATTGATTGAAGTGTTGTTTGTTTATAAAAATCAAAATGTTGGCAAATGTATATCCTCGGCAAAGCATAATGACCTGTAGTCAAAGGCACACTGTAACATTCACATGCGTGTTATATGTTCATCAAAAACATAAATTTGAAACAATTTTTCAGTCTTACGGTAAAATGTTGTTTTGTTTTTTTTCAAAAATATCTGTTATTTTAAAGTCTCGCCAAACAAACTTTAATTAAAAAAAATGTGACACAGAGGAATCCTAACAATAATTTGTCGGTATAATCCATGCGTTTCTCTATTGCCTACGTCTACCTTTAACCTCTAATGATAATGATGATGATGTTTACTTTGAGTAAGTAGAAATAACCACTGGTGAGGTCACGGGCCGT
Organism: Zeus faber; assembly: GCF_960531495.2. Lineage (NCBI taxonomy): Eukaryota > Metazoa > Chordata > Actinopteri > Zeiformes > Zeidae > Zeus > Zeus faber. Next base: position 3,658,475 of record NC_137191.1, read on the forward strand.
CAGCTCACCTCGTTGAAGCGTTAGAATGATGATGAAGAGGATGTCGAAGATGCTGTTTATTTAGACCGGCTAGGAACCAACTGACGCTAGGTCAAGGGCTGGTGCTGTCGTCAGTTCCAGAGGCCCCTAATTTAATCATGATTGATGGCACCCCTTACAGCAAGATATGCTCTGCAGTTTGTCAGCATGAGTAGCGCTCACACTCTGTGACACACCCACAACGCAAGAGCAGAGGAGGCAATGTGGCTTACCTGCCCCGCAGTCGGTCTAGAGGTAGTAGGGCCGCTTAGTTTAAAATTATGGCTGAATAACATGTGGAGTTTATGGTCATTTATAGCTTATAAAATACAGCATAATATACTTTATTTTGTAAGCTAAAAACTACCATAGAATGTTATTCTAATGTGTTCAAAAATGTGTTCAGTGAGTTTTTGCTGTCATAAACCCTGTAATGCTTAGTGTACACCAACGTTAGGACCTATACTCTAGTACCTGGTATTTGCAAAACAATGTCACTGAAGTGGAAGTTCTGTCACAAAATAATATTGTTAAGTATACTTGCACATTTTTAAGTGGGTATATGGCATATACCTGCGTATCATGTAGATTACACTACTGGTATATAAAATATGTCTTGGCTTGTCTTGTATGTAAATTTCGTGTGCCTCACACTGTCACCCATCTTTGTTAAAGCCAGGAAATAGTGTGTGCACTACTGGGATGGTAAACAATGTGTGATACTGTCTTTTTGAAAGTCTTTGGGTGTATCCCTGCCATAGGTCTGACATCAAACCCATCCAGAGCTACATTATCTTATATTGTCTCGGAAAATAAAAATACATAAAATATAAACACTTAAATGGATGGCTCCCTCCTATAGTTAAATATGGCATATGTACTGTATTATTAAAGCATAGCAGATGTCTTATGCAATGCAAATTTATTCTAATTATTTATCCAATGCTACAAATGACAAGGGCCTTATGAGCAGTTAAAGGTCCCACCTCCTTGTTGGAATAGTTTTACTTAAAAGTTGAATGCTATAAAGAGAAGCACCACAACTCTTGGTCCAGGCACTGGTTATCTCCCGCCTAGAATATTGCACTCTCTTCTCTACACTACATTGCACGTAAACTGCTCTTTACTGGGTACCTATCTATGCTCCCAGCAAATTGAAGACCATGGTCCTTGCCTACAGGGTGGAACTTTGAACTGCCCCGATGGCCAGATTCCAAACATCTGCTTGTTCACCCCGATCCTCCATCAGTGTTGGATGCCTAGTAACACCATTACTATGGGCTCTCAAAGTTGATCTTCCCAGTGACAGGTCTTGGCACAATCTCCCATCTAGTGACATGATGGCCAAATAACTATTAATTTCTCACCTTAAACTGAAGCTCCATTTCTTCTGGTTACACCAGGACCAAACCTGCACTTACCTCTCCAACTGAGGATCTTTATCTCTTTAGCCTTAATCATACAAAAAAAACCCAAAAAACTGTTGACTGTTGATGCCAGAAAGTGCTGATGAAGATTGTTATTACATTTCTCCTTTATTATCCGATAGCCAATCAAAGCAGTTGGATAAAATATGATATAAGAATTTGAATGAATTCAGTGGGAACATTTTAATTCAAACAGTTGTGTGGTTGTGCGTCTGTGTGTGTGTGTGTATGTGTGTGTGTGTGTGTGTGTGTGTGTGTGTGTGTGTGTGTGTGTGTGTGGGTGTGTGTGTGTTTGTGTGTGTGTGTGTGTGTGTGTGTTCTATAATCTTAGAATTTAATAAAATTCTTCTCCCTCACCCTTTCAGGTTTCTGAGGGCTTTGTTTTCTGCTGTAGCTTTGGGTACAACTATAATCCCTCACAAAATATTATACTAAAATATTATACTATTTCATGATTTTCAAGCATGAAATATTACAGGTGTTCTCCAAAAAATGTCCCAATTAAACACTTTAGTAATTACTTTACTATTGTAATTTCTTTAATTATAGTGGTTATTCTGTAATCTCTCTCTGGGGATGAATATTAACATCTATCTATCTATCTATTGCTTTTTGCCTCTTTTATGCAGAACTGTTAATTTCAGGATTAATTAAAAGATTCTTCCTTTTTTTGTAAGCTCTGTACGGTCTTGCCCTCTTGGATCCGCTGGCAAAGGGGTTCCTCCTACATGTCATAGTGAAATAATCACAGCCCTAAGAGTCCAGAATAGCGTTCCTGAAAATATCAGATCTGCTGATTCTGTTGAATGTTTATGAGGTAGTCTAAAAACACATTTCTATTCTCTTGTATTGAATACTTTACTCTAACTAGTTTTACGTCTTTTAAATACCCATCACCGCCTGTAGGCACCTTGTACTGTGTGTATTTCCTTTTTTGGACGAATGTTTATTTTAAATGTATAAAAAAAATGTTGTAAGCAGTTCTCTGTTTTGCTTTCTACATTTTTTACTTTGTCTTGAAGCACTTTAAAAACAAAATTCTTGTATTGTTATTTTAAAGTGCTCTATAAATAAAAATGGATTTGATTTGCTTTGAATCTAAAGTGTTTCTACTGTTTCTAAAAAAGATAACGCAAGAAAGACAGAGATCTCAAAAAACCACCGTATTGAATTAGAAGGCAAAAAGGCTGTCTGAAATTTCTGAATAGATAGGATATTTTTCACCTTTCTTTCTTCGTTCAAGAGTGTCAAAGTCAGCCTCAGAAACAAATGACTGCTGGCCCAGTTTTAACCTGGGTCACTGCAAGGCATCTTGCCTACATGGTAGCACTATCTGGTTGTAAACATCTTTTAAATTATTTGGGATTCAGGAATTACTCCTGAGTGATAAAACTGATAATGAAAAAAGTGCCAAGGCATTTGGAATAATTCATATTGAATGTGACAGATTTAATATTTGCATGTTAATTATTTTCACAATTCACACTTTTGGCATTTATCAGCCAAAATAAATGATTTTGATAGAATTAAGCTAAAAGATTTTCGGAAGCTACAGTCCTCATTCTTCAGCTTAAATAACTAATTTTGACACAATTATATTACTCTTCTTCTATGTCCATTAAGAACTCAGTAGAGCCAATTGACCAGGGACAGCTAGCTGGTGGTGATATTGGAGGAGAGGACTAAATGAAAGTCTAAAACCCTAAAGCCGTTGGAAGGAATTATGCAACAGTGCTTAAGTTTTGAACTGGGCAAGTTCTCCATCAATAAATCAGTGAACCGTCATGTGGCATTGGAAACAATTTAATTATCACAGAAAGCTGTTCCCCAACATTTCCAGATGTATGGTAATTATAATATTTGATCAATAATCAAACCCTTTCTACAATGTACGATCAATAATAATAATAAAAACTAAATGTATGGTAATTTCAACATTTCATAGTGTCAGCGTTTTTTTCATCATAATAGTGAAATGGTATGAGACTCATTTGGAACCAGCCTGATTATTCATCTTAGGGTAACTATGTCAGTAATGTACGTATTACGGAAAACTGACCCTGGATCTTTTATAAATTATCCAATCACAGCTCTCATCTAGGGGGGTCCAACCACATTGCTGAGGGGTCCTCGGCACATATTCAAATACGTTACAAACGCAGTTCTAGTTGTGCTGCAGTCTGGATTTGAATGTAGAATAGTTTGCCCTGAATTATGATAATTCTAGAGTCCTTGTAAGATTATTTGGTTTTCGGCATCTGGCACACTGAGTTCCCCAATTAGACCAGAATAAGACAGAGGTGTAGCCAAGCAGCTCTGGGCACAAACTAGTAAACTGTGCACAAGGCCTTTCCCTGTAGCAGCCAATCAGATTGTCACAAATATGTCACTAGAAAGCAAAAAGACCCCCTCGATTGAACACCAGTATGGGCCGACGGAAAATACGCCCAGAGCAGGAAACAAGATTAACGCAATTAACAGAAATAATACATAATAGGTTTCCAAATAGATTTGGAAGGGATGTTTTTGATTAACACATCATGATTTACCAGACATAAAGAACTGTTTTAGTTATAAAAAATATTCTATGAAAACTTGGTCTCTGATGAGAGTGTTGCCTGAACTGGAGAATCTATATAACCTGGCATCTCAAGTGGGTAAAGTCTAAACTCCGTATCTGAAATTCCCAATTCTATAACCTTATTGCCTACCTCATCGGACATTCCTGCTGATTGTAGTAGTAGTAGTATTAGCTAAATTATTGACTGTAAAAAAGACTGTAGAAGACTGTAGCATTATAATAAGACGCTAGCTACTACAGTGGTACCTCGACTTACGACTGCATCTACTTACGACAAATCCACGATAGGAGTAGCGATAATCACGAAAATTTGTATCGACTTGCGACAGACTGCTCCAAGATAAGACCATGGAAATTTGCAGTTGCCGCGTCGGCCGCCAGTCAGCAGTCAGTCAGCAGTCAGTCAGCAGTCAGTCAGCAGTCAGTCAGCGGGCAACCTACATCGTGTGTGCATGTAGTTCGTGGCTTATCGATATTTTTTTCATATTTACTGTGTTTGTACTGTGTATTTAGTTTATTTTCACCCTTCATGATTTCACAATTTATATGGCAAAAATTGCTTCGACATACGACTGTTTTAACACACGACCGTTCTCAAAGAACGAATTTCAGTCGTAAGTCGAGGTACCACTGTATTCAATAAGTCAAGATAGTTCACTTCTACTAACTGGACAAAAGTTATTTTATAATTTTTCTTTATCGTTTTGAATGTGAAGTTTAAAGAGTTGGTAATGCGATCTGCGTGAGTGTTATTCGTTTTACCTGTTCAAATTCTCTCTCAGTATTGCACGCCTTAATCGACACAACTTCCAAAATGTCTTCCATGTCCAAGCCTTGTCGTGATTCCTGTGACACTCAGCAGCAGATGGCGTGGCCTCACGAGCCAGAACCAAAGGGAGATGTTTTTTTTTTTTTTTTTTTTTTTTTTGATTTATTAGCTCACAAGTAAAACAAGGACACGGTGGCTGTTCGTTTGTACGTTCTTTCTCTCTATCTACCCCCCCCCCCCCCCCTCGCTTTCCCTCTAGTAGATTTATGGCCAGTCTTGCAGCTTCAGGACATGAGCTCCACAAGCTCATGTTTTCATCACAGACAGGAAGGAAAGAGGAAATTGAATGAGGTGATTGCAGAATATTAAGTGAATGAAAATCATTTTATCACCAATGAGTCATGGAAGCGAGAGAGAGAGACAGAGAGGGAGAACAATATTTGTACAGTGAATGAACAAAGCCTACTTTCGTTTCTATTTCTTTTTGTATTTTCTTTTATTCATTTAATAAATTATTTAGCTATTTTAGTTCAAAAAAGATTTTGGTACAGTTTGGTTTCCACTTTAAACAACTTTAATGACAACTATTACAGTAATAACTGAACGTAGATAATGGTCAAACTCCCATAGGTAGTTGGCTAAAATAAAGAAAATTAAAATTATTAAATTAAATACCTATGCAAAACTTTATTCAAACATGGCAGGAAACACCTCACATACAAACTATTTGCTTTGGCAAATCCTCTAATGCTACAAACCATCTTGAAGTGATTTTTTTTTTTTACTATCTGTCGTGACTATAGCTCAAACTATATCAATTTGGAATTTACAGTATATTGGACACTTTTTTGACTTTTGGACACACATTTTAGACACATCATGGTGCCCTGGCACCACAATGCGGGATGTGACAAAGTATGTGCTATCAAACGGAATCGTTTTGATTTACTTTCTGTATAACTTGTACAACACCGTTTCATATGTAGTGAGAGACTTTTATCGGGTTGAAAATTTTAACGCCATTTTTAGCAATTTACTCACACTCTTGCCTACAGGGTGTATGACAGTTTGCAAACTGCTGATAAGCACTGTTACATGGAGCAAGCAACATGCATGCATTTCTCACACTTTCAACCTCACGCAATTTTCCCCCACGACATCCGCTGTTTTTGGAGCCATACATAGAATAAAATCGAGTAACTTTCGAGTAATCTTGGGTAGGTTGTTATGAACGATTAACACACAAACACTGCCTGCAACCCACTCCTGTCCTTATTTTCTCAGAGACGCAAAACTATTCTGAAGTATCATGGTGGTGTCAAAGGGTGTGTGTGATGTTGGATCACCAATGCCTTGTATCAAGCTAGTATCTTGATCTACTGTATGGGAGCACCGCTTCAGCCATCTGTTAACCAGCTGTGGAATGATGTCTCACTTCATACCTCTCTCTCTGTCTCCTTGTCTTTCTCTGTCTCTACATCTCTCTGACTCCCCCCCCCCCCCCCCCCCCCCCCCCCCCCCCCCCCCGCCGTCTCTTCTCCTCTACCCTACCTTACTTGACGAGGAAGGGGGTGAGCTGGGCTGAGTGCTGCCAAGATGCTTTGCGGGTGTAAATCTCTTTGAGGACCCTGGCTTACTGACAAGTTATTAACCTCACTACACACGACACACACACACACGCACACACACTATAACCTGGCAGAGTTGAACATCTAATTTGTTGCACATGTTTTCAGTGGTTGTAATGTATACAAAAAAGCTTGTGTTTCGCTTAACATTGTTGTGTGTTGTTGTCAGTTACCATAGCTCTCCGGGTTGCCATGCCAATGGCATTCCCAGTCCCATTAAACATCCAGTGGCAAGTTGGGAGTATAGTTTGTCATATGGTTTAACAGGCGTCGCATCAATTACTAAGAAAACTACAAGTGTCACTCGTCTGTATGTCTGTATGGCTACAGTGCCATTTCCGATGCCAGTGTGTTTCTCTATTCAGACCCAGCCCTGATGTACCAAACTGCACAATGCCCATTCTGAACAGAACCAGACCATCAGCCATAAATATGTTTGGCTTTGTTTTAAACAAATGTTCTCTTCGAGTGATATGTAAATTTGTCTGTTTGTCTGATGAGATTTAGGGAGATTTTTCTCCTCATTTCGGTCATCTCCATTCGAACAGTAGAGCTTGAATGGCCAATCGTAAGGTTGGGCATTATGAGAGAATTCATTACATTTAATAATTGGGCTTTTTTACAATTGTACTGTATCTAAATAAAGATCAAATTCAAAACACTCAAAATATGGTTTATCATTTTGTATGATATAGTGTATACGCTAAAAGTCAAAAGTTGAAGACACCCCCATTTCTCCAGTTTTTATTGACATTTAAACAGTTCCAGTCCACTGAATAACCTGAAATAGTACAAAGGTAAGGAGTAAACTTCCGGAGGCTAAAAAAAAGTATAGGTTACCAAAAACTGAAAAATTATTTACATTTCAGCATTAAAAAAGAGGCAGTTTTCAGGAAACAAGTAATCGGTTAAAAAAGTACAGCTGTTTTGCAGCAATGGAAGTATATTAAGGCTTGAAAATCGATGTAAACAATTCCTACAGGTGTCCCAACCTTTGGTGATTACTTAGAAACCCTCTGTCTGTATTAAAGCAGTGTTGGAACAGACTGTGTTATTTCACCCTCTGAAGAATTTGGACAATATTGCACTGCAGGAAGTAGTATATTACTATCATAATGGTGAGCAAAAGGCAATTAACAAAGGAAGACAGACAGACAGACCATTATAACCCTTTAAAGAGTAAGGCTCTCCTTTCGAGAAATTGCAAAGAAAGTGAAGGTGTCAGTGAGTACCTTTTCCTACGCCATTAAAAGGCATTTGGAAACTGGAGGGAACTCTGACAGGAAGAGGTCTGGCAGACCCAAAGCCACAGCAGAATCAGAAGACAATTTTCTGAGAGTCAAAAGGTTCGTGATAGGCGGCTCACAGGACAACAGCTTCAAGCTGAGCTAAACACTGGTAAGCAAGTCTCAGTTTCAACTGTGAAGAGAAGCCTTGGAGCTGCAGGTTTGACAGGTTGAGTGGCAGTAAGAAATCCATTGCTAAGATGGCAAAATAAGAAAAAGAGGCTTACCTGGGCCATGAAGCACTGCCAGTGGACTAGTGAAGACTGGAACTTATGAACTGATGAATCAAAATCAATATTGAAATCTTCAGTTCATAATGCAGGGTTTTTGTACGCCAAAAGGATGGCAGCATGTGACACCAACTCAAACATTGAGAAGGAAGTGTGATGGTCTGCGGCTCTTTTGCTGGATCTAGAGTCAGTGACTTGCACAGAGTGATTGGCACCCGGAACCAAAAGGGCTACCACAGCATTTTGCAGCACCATGCAAAATGGTGCTGCAAAATGGTCGAGACCTTGTTGGTCAGGGCTTCATCTGACAGCAAGAAAATTACCCAAAACATACCTCCAGGCTATGTCAGAACAACCTTAGAAGAAAAGAACAAGACAGAAGACTTCAAATCATGGAATGGCTAGCAGTCTCCAGACTCAAACCAGATCAAGGACGGACGGGTGAAAGCAAAGCAACCTACAAGTGCAACATATTTATGGGAACTTCTGCAACAGTGTTGGGATGAACTTTCCCAACAATATTTGATTCCCATTGCATAGAAAAATGCCACGAGTGTGTTTGGCTGTGATGCCTGCAAAAGGTGACTACTTTGATGTGTCAGTAATTTAGATACAATTCTATTCAACCAAAATTATTCCATGATTTCTTTTTTTTAACCTCCAATTGTTTATTTGTTCTATGCTTAAATTATAGAGTACTTTCAGATACTGCGTGGATTTCAATAAAAACTGGAAAAAGAAGGTGCACTAAAACTTTTGAAAGGTATTGTCTGTTTTGAGAAATTTAAGGGAATTTATGGTCATTTCCCATCACATGATCTTCTCATCATTATAGTGTCTTAAAACCGAATAAAGTTTTTGCTTCCCGCTGGTGGGATGTTGTACAATACTATCAATAGGGAAATTGGGTTTGGTGCTATTTCTATACAATAGCACCGAACCTAATTTTCGATATGGAAAGTGGAACATATTAATTAATTGGTTACCATTTTGTAATATTCTAGAAACTGATTTGATACTGCATCATTTTAGACATTCATTAAAGTACGGAAGACCGTTTTCCATGTCAGCATTCTGCTCTGGCATTGCCTGTGTGTTATGGAAATAATGATGGAAAGTTATTTAAAAATTAACGACATTGAGATAAAACACATTAAGCACTTTTGTTCTGGGACATCCTAACACAGAGGTAGCCAACCTGCGGCTCCGGAGACTCAGGCGGCTTTTTGGCCCCTCTCCAGTGAAGTGTGATTCTTATATTCTCCAATCGTCAAAATGTGTAGCTGATACGCAGAATAAAAAAGAAACTAAAATGCTTGATCTGTGGCGAGAAATTAGTATACAACAAAAAAAGTAATATTGAAAGACATTTCCACAACATACACACTGCATTTGCTGAAAAGTATCCGGCTGGGGATGAGAGAACGAGAACAATGTCAGAACTGCTGCGGAAAGCAGAGCAGAGAAAATGTACTGGACTTTTACGAATGGTATCAAATCTCCAAACTCCACTCCTGTTGCTAGTTTTGTCGCAGCTCATAAGATAGTAAGGTGTGGAAAGCGCTTAATAGATGAAAGAATCGTTCATTTTTATCAGACAGTCTATTCTCCAACTTCAAAAACAAAATTGAGATAATTCAGGGAATTAAAGATATGCCTCTCTCCACAAAGACTGTGAATAGGCTGGGGTACCTTGATAAGGCTCAAATATGTTCGAGACAGATTTTATTTTATTTTATTTCTTGGCCAAAAATGGCTCTTTTGATAATAGAGGCTGTCAACCCCTGTCCTACAGTACAATTAATATGCAAATCTTAGATTACGCATCATTTTTTCAAGTACTTTTGTATTAAGTGACTTGTCATAAGGAGACGCTTATGGGTACATGAGCTTTGAGAATATAGGGAAGGTCACTATTAGGTCGAAAAGATTCAATATAGATATTTGAAAAGCAATTTGTTTCAAGCCAAATAAGTAGGCGTTGAATATGAATCAAATGAACTCAATTTATACATTTTATAACTCAATACCCACTGCACCAATGTAGTCGACAATAGCTGACCGAAGTTTGGGTACATTTCTCTGGTAAAGCGTTCAGTGAGGTGATAAACGATTGAAACCAACATTTTGGTTGAAAAATAGCAAACCTATCCTTTCAATGTGCTCCTCTGTTTATAAATTAATCATCTTCCAACTACTTTCACACAGCCTGAGACATATTGAGGCCGTTAGAATAAAGAAATATAAAGTCCTATGGTTGCTGCTATGGTAAATTAAACACTGCGAGCCATTAACTACACCCAGAGTCAGGTGGGTCATATTTATTTTTTTAAGTATTTATCATGGAGGTGTCCCTCTCATAGAGCCTGCAGCTATGGCACCTCGGCTATGAGAAACCAATCTCGATTTTGACAAAGCGTACATTTTGTGTCCGATTTTTAAATTTCCACAGTCTATATGTCGAACCTTCAGACCCCACCCCCCTTCCTGGCCATCCACATCTCCAAGAATTCTGGAATTCTGCCTTTTTCCAGTTCCTCAAACCAGGTGAGAAGCCATTGGGTGAAGGCCAGCATTGACTGTAAATGTTTGTAGACGTGAATGTACTTACTAGCTTCAGCTTAGGTTTCAGCTTTCTGTTGTTTTTACATATGTGATGGACTGCGCCTTTACAGGGGAAAGCATTCATGAAATATTCGAAAAGTGTGAAGAGTTAATATTTTTAGATAGCCTATTATTTTTAATGGCCTTCCTATGTCATAGCCTTGACGTTGTATTGAAAATATTTTTTTCCAACATGTGAAAATATAATTCG
>NC_137191.1:3674228-3714228 GCF_960531495.2 Zeus faber
TCTACGAGGACTACACGGAGGAAAGCAATATTACCAAAATGGCCCATTAGGGTGTATTTGATTTATGTCACCGTCACTCCAGGTTTAACGTACAAACGTACAAAGGTTTACAGAAGCGACTTAGCGGAGCGATACCCTGGTAGATAAATCAGCAAAGTGTAGCTAACCAACAGCCTTATCTACCGTGGTAGTCCATTTAACCCACACCCCAACCCCCAGAATAAACTGTACAGATTACGTTACACAACACAAAAAAAGGTATGGCTATTATTTACACGATATTCACAGCCAGTGTTGTGGGGAAGTGATACGCATGCGGGATAATATGAAGACTGAAATAGCGACAGTTGTAATGTGAGTCGTACATCATCGACATGAAAGAGCTTTCAGCTTTTTCACATTATTGCAGAGCGTTAGAGGTTAGACACTTAACCTGGGCTTGGCCAATCAAGGTTAAAACTCAAGCGGTTGTCTTTTATACATTTGGTGGAAATATCTAACAAGCAAACAGAAATGAGAAAAAAACAAAACTTAATCAAATGAGTTAGAGAGGGATGGGATGTGATTTTCAGAGTATCTGAGTTATGTTTCTGTTTGAAGTTTGGACCACCACACACACACACAGACACACAGACACACACACACACACACACACACACACACACACACACACACACACACACACACACACACACACACACACACACACACACACACAAGAGCAAAGACCACCTCTGTGGTTTTATAGCCCAAACCCTGGTAACCCTAACCAGACACACAAACCGGCGCATTTACACACACACACACACACACACACACACACACACACACACACACACACACACACCCACATCACAAGCACACAGCAAGTGTGGGGGGTAGATTTGTTTGCAATTTTCTGGTTAATAGGCAACTTCCATGGACTGGTCAAGCCATAAATTATATCGTACAAAAATAGGTACTAAACACTCAGAAATACCAGAAATACCCTATTTTATCCATTGTACATCTTTGCCATTACCCAAATGTCTGGTAAAAACGGAAGAATCGTTCAAATCAGTCAAGTCTCTTCGTGCAAGGCAAAACATGCGAGACCAAAGCCATCTCATCGTCAACACAACTGAATGAGAAGTCGTCAGGTCTTAGCCCACCCCCAAAACCAGTGGCATAAAAACAAGCTCCTTTGACGAGTTGAATATGCTATCCAGACGCACTAAACCACTACAAACCAAACCCTAACCCTTTTGCACGCATACACACACACACACACACACACGCACACCCGCACACACGCACACACGCACACACGCACACGCGCACACGCGCACGCGCACAGACACGCACGCACGCACGCACACACACACTCACACACAGTCTTAGCGCCTCAGCAGCTTAGCAGTGTGGAGGCTCAATGGGGCGACCTTCTCATTACTCTTTCTTTTTGGGTCACTCTTCCACCGAATAAGGATTCCACCTTCTTGTCCCAGGCAGATATAATTTTGTCCAAATATATTTGCCAAATATCTGATACTTGTCATTGTTGGGAGAGTTGTGAAGTAGTTGAGAATCATGAATGTCAATCTGATTGTTTTTGTTTATTATTTTTGAGTCTCTACTTTGTGGTTATGAAAACAGTTAGCTGAAATTTAGTAACAGTAATAGCTGTCACAGCTTAGGCTGTCTTGCATTATGATATAATTTATTCTGTTGATTCTCATGTGTTTTCAGATACACTCACTCCCTCCAGCCCCCAGTTACCTAATTCCCTTCCCCTGTGTTTACCCACTTACCTGCATCCCATCGCCTCATAAGTTGCCCAGTCTAGATATACCAGTCCAGTTACACTCGCTCCCTGCCAGATTGTCTAGTGTTTTCCACCTAGCTTTCTGGCACCCGATTCAGAATGCCTGCCTGCCTCCGCCTGCCAACGCCTTTCAGATTGGTTGGTTGCCTGACTGCCTGCTTGCACCTTTTGGATTGGTTGCCTGCCTGCCTGCCTGCGCCTTTCTGATTGCTTGTCTGCCTGCGCCTTTTGGATTGTTTGCCTGCCTGCCTGCACCTTCCAGATTGTCTGCCTGCCTGGCTGCGCCTTTCGGATTGTTTGCCTCCCTGCCTGCCTGCCTGCCTGCGCATTTTGGATTGTTTGCCTGCCTGCCTGCGCCTTTTGGATTGTTTGCCTGCCTGCCTGCCTGCCTGCACGTTTCAGATTGTTTGCCTGCTTGCGTGTGCCTTTCGAATTGTTTGCCTGCCTACCTGCCTGCCTGCCTGCAGCTTTTGGATTGTTTGTCTGCCTGCCTGCCTTTCGGATTATTTGCCTGCCTGCCTGCCTTTGCCTGCCTGCGCCTATTGAATTGTTTGCCAGCCTGCGCCTTTGGGATTGTTTCCCTCCCTGCCTCCGTTTACCTGCCTGCCTGCCTGCACCTTTTGGATTGTTTGTCTGCCTGTCTGCCTGCCTGCCTTCCTGCCTACGCCTTTCAGGTTATTTGCCTGCCTGCCTGCCTGCCTGCCTGCCTGCCTGCCTGCCTGCGCCTTTTGGATTGCTTGCCTGCCAACCTGCCTGCGCTTATTGGATTGTTGGCCTGCCTGCCTGCCTGCCTGCGCCTTTCGGATTGGTTGCCTGTCTGCTTGCCTGCCTGCGCCTTTTGGATTGTTTGCCCGCCGGCCTGTGCCTTTCGGGTTGTTTGCCCTTCTGCCTGGCGTCTTGCCTGCGCATTTCGGATTATTTGCCTGCCTGCGCCTTTCGGATTGTTCGCCAGCCTGTCTGCGCCTTTCGGATACAAACATTTGCAGGCAGGCAGGCGCCTTTTGGATTGTTTGCCTGCCTGCCTGCCTGTCTGCGACTTAAGGATTGTTTGTTTGCTTGCTTGCCTGCCTCCCTTCCTGCCTGCGCCTTTCGGATTGTTTGCCTGCCTGCCTGCCTGCGTCTGTGGGATTGTTGCCTGCCTGCCCGCCTTCCTGCATGCTCCTTTCGGATTGTTTACCTGCCTGCCTTTGCCTGTGGGATTGTTTGCCTGCCTGCCTGCCCGCCTCCCTGCCTGCACTAATCGGATTGTTTGCCTGCCTGCACTTTTCGGATTGTTTGCCTGCCTGGCTCCGCGGTTCGGATTGTTTGTCTGCTTGCTTGCCAGCCTGCCTTCCTGCCTGCGCCTTTCGGGTTGTTTTCCTGCCTGCCTGCTGCCCGCCTCCCTGCCTGCGCCATTCGGATTGTTTGCCTGCCTCCAATTTTCAGATTGTTTGTCTGCCTGCCTGCCTGCCCCCCTCTGCGTTTCGGATTGTTTGCCTGCCTGCCGGCCTGCCTGCCTGCCTGCGCCGTTCGGATTGTTTGCCTGCCTGCCTGCGCCTTTCTGAATGTTTGCCTTCCCGCCTGCCTGCTCCTTTCGGACTATTTGCCTGCCTGTCTGTACCTTTCGGATTGTTTGCCTGCTTGCCTGCGCGTTTCGGATTGTTTGCCTACCGCCCTGCCTGCGCGTTTCGGATTGTTTGCCTGCCTGCCTGCCTTCACGTTTCGGATTGGTTGCCTGCCTGCCTGCCTGCCTGCCTGCGCTTTTCAGATTTTTTTTTCTGTGAGCCTGCGCCTTTCAGATTGATTGCCTGCCTTCCTGCCTGCCTTTGACTTTCGTTTTGTTTGCCTGCCTGCCTGCCCTTTTGGATTGTTTGTCTGCCTGCCTGCCTGCCCTTTTGGATTGTTTGTCTGTCTGCCTGCCTGCCTTTTGGATTGTTTTCCTGCCTACCTGCGCCTTATGGATTGTTGGTCTGCTTGCTTGCCTGCCTTCCTCCCTGCCTGCGCCTTTCAGATTGTTTGCCTGCCTGCCTGCCTTTGCCTGCCTGTCTGCGCCTTTCGGGTTGTTTGCCTGGCTGCCTGCGCCTTATGGATTGTTTGTCTGCTTGCTTACCTGCCTGCCTGTGCATTTGGGATTGTTTACCTACCTGCCTGCCTGCGTCTGTCAGATTGTTTGCCTGCCTGCTAGCTGCCTACCTGTGCCTGTCAGATTGTTTGCCTGCCTGCCTGCCTTCCTACCTGCTGCTTTCAGATTGCTTGCCAGCCTTCCTGCCTGCGCCTTTCTGATTGTTTGCCTACCTGCCTGCCTGCGTCTGTCGGATTGTTTGCCTGCCTGCTAGCCTTCCTGCCTGCTCCTTTCGGATTGTTTGCCTGCATGCCTGCGCCGTTCGGATTGATTACCTGCCTGCCTGCCTGCTTCCCTCAGCCTTTCGGATTGTTTGACTGCCTGCCTGCCTGCGCCGTTTGGATTGATTACCTGCCTGCCTGCCTGCCTGCCTGCTTCCCTCCGCCTTTCGGATTGTTGACTGCCTGCCTGCCTGCGCCGTTCGGATTGTTTGCTTGCCTGCCTGCCTGCCTTCCTGCGCCTTTCTGAATGTTTTCCTGCCTGCCTGCCTGCTCCTTTCAGATTGTTTGCCTGCCTGCCTGCGCCTTTCGGAGAGTTTGCCTACCAGCCTGCCTGCGTGTTTCAGATTGATTGCCTGCCTGCCTGCCTTCCTGCCTGCCTGCACGTTTCGGATTGGTTGTCTTACTGCCTGCACATTTCAGTTTGTTTGCCTGCATGCCTGTGCCTTTCGGACTGTTTGCCTGCCTGCCTGCCTGCGCCTTTTGGATTTTTTGTCTGCCTGCCTGCCTGCCTTTCGGATTGTTTGCCTGCTTGCCTGCCTGCGCCTTTTGGATTGTCTGGCTGCCTGCCTGCCTGCCTTTCGGATTGTTTGCCTGCTTGCCTGCCTGCGCCTTTTGGATTGTTTGTTTGCCTGCTTGCCTGCCTGCACCTTTCGGATTGCTTGCCAGCCTGCCTGCTTTCCTACCGGCCTGGGCCTTTCAGATTGATTGCCTGCCTGGCTGCCTGTCTGCGCCTTTCGGATTGTGTGCCTGCCTGCCTGCGCCTTTCGGATTGTTTGCCTGCCTGCCTGCTGGCCTGCGCCTTTCGGATTGTTTGCCTGATTAAATGCACCTTTCAGATTATTTGCCTGCCTGCCTGCTTGCCTGCCTGCGCCTTTTGGATTGTTTCCCTGCCTGCCTGCCTGCGCCTGTCGGATTGCATGCCTGCCTGCCAGCGCGTTTTGGATTGTTTGCCTGCCTGCCTGTGCCTCTTGGAGCTTTTGCCTGCCTGCCTGCCTGCGCCTTTTGGATTGTTTGTCTGCCTGCCTGCCAGCCATTTGGATTGTTTGCCTGCCTGCCTGTGCCTTTAGGATTGTTTTCCCGCCTGCCTGCCTGCGCCTTTCGGATTGTTTGCCTGCCTGCCTGCCCCTTTTGGATTGTTTGCCTGCCTGTCTGCCTGCCTGTCTGCTTGCCTGCCTGCCTGCCTGCCTCCCTGCACCTTTGGGATTGTTTGCCTGCCTGCCTGCCTGCCTGCCTGCCCCTTTCGGATTTATTGCCTGCCTGCCTGCCTGCGTCTGACGGATTGTTTGCCTGCCTGCCTGGCTTCCTACCTGCGCCTGTCGGATTGTTTGCCTGCCTGCCCGCCTTCCTGCCTGTTCCTCTGGGATTGATTGCCTGCCTGCCTGCGCCCTTCGGATTGTTTGCAGGCCTGCCTCCCTGCCTGTGCCTTTCGGAATATTTGCCTGCCTGCCTGCCTGCCTTCTCCTTTCGGATTGTTTGCCTTCCTGCCTGCGTATTTCAGGTTTTTTTCCCTGCCGGCCTGCCTGCCTGCACCTTTCGGATTGTTTGCCTGCCAGCCTGCTTGCATGTTTCGGTTTGTTTTCCTGCCTGCCTGCCTGCCTGCCTTCCTGCCTGCCTGCCCATTTCAGATTATTTGCCTGCCTGCCTGTGCCTTTTGGATTGATTGCCTACCTGCCTGCCTGCCTGCCTGCCTGCCTGCCTTTGCCTGCCTGCGCCTTTTGGATTGTTTGTCTGCATGCTTATCTGCATGCCTGCCTGTGCCTTTCGGATTGTTTGCCTGCCTCCTTGCCTGCCTGCTTGCCTGCCTGCGCCTTTCAGATTGTTTGCCTGCCTTCCTGCACCTGTCATATTGTTTGCCTTCCTGCCTGCCTTCCTGCCTGCATCTTTCGGATTGTCTGCCTGCCTGCCTGCGCCTTTTGGATTGTTTGCATGCCTGCCTGCCCGCCTTCCTGCGGGACATTTCGGATTTTTTGCCTGCCTGCCTGCCTGCCTCCCTGCGCTTTTCGGATTGGTTGCCTGCCTGCCTGCACCTTTCATATTGTTTGCCTGCCTGCCTGACTGCCTGCGCCTTTCGTATTGTTTGCCTGCCTGCTTGCCTGCCTGCGCCTTCAGATTTTTTGCCTGCCTGCTTGCCTGCCTGCGCCTTTCAGATTGTTTGCCTGCCTGCCTGCCTGCCTGCCTGCGCCTGTCGGATTGTTTGCCAGCCTGCCCGCCTTCCTGCCTGCACCTTGCGCATTGTTTTCCTGCCTGCCTGTGCCTTTCTGATTGTTGGCCTGCCTGCCTGCCCCTTTCTGATTGTTTGCCTGCCTGCCTGCCTGCGCCTTTCAGATTGTTTGCCTGCCTGCCTGGCTGCCTGCGCCTATCGGATTGTTGCCTGCCTGCCCGCCTTCCTGTCTGTGCCTTTCGGATTGTTTGCCTGCCTTCCTGCGCCTTCATGATTGTTGGCCTGCCTGCCTGTGCCTTTTGGATTGTTTGCCTGCCAGCCTGCCTGCACATTTCGGATTGTTTTCCTGCTGGCCTGCCTGCGCATTTCGTATTTTTTGCCTGCCTGCCTGATTGCCTGCCTGCATCCTGCCTTTTCCTGCCTGGGCCTTTTGGATTGTTTGTCTGCCTGCTTTCCTGCTTGCCTGGTTTTCTGCCTGCCTGCACCTTTCGGATTGTTTGCCTGCCTGCCTGCCTGCCTGCCTGCATCTTAAGGATTGTTTGCCTGCCGGCCTGCCTGCCTTTCTGCGCCTTTCGGATTGTTTACCTGCCGGCCTGTGCCTTTCGGATTGTTTGCCTGCCTGCACCTTTTGGATTGTTTGCCTGTCTGCCTGACGACCTGCGCCTTTCAGATTGTTTGCCTGACTAACTGCAACTTTCAGATTGTTTGCCTGCTTGCCTGCCTGCGCCTTTTGTATTGTTTGCTTGTCTGCCTGCGAGTTTCAGATTGTTGGCCTGCCTTCCTGCGGCCAACTGCAGGCAGGCAGTTTGTCTGACTGCCTGCCTGCCTGCCTGCCTGCCTGCCTGCGCCTTTCGTATTGTTTGCCTGCCTGCCTGCCTACCTGCCTACCTGCCTACCGTGGCCCGAGTTCTGGACTCTGGCCGCGGAGAGCGCCTGGAATGACAGAGCCCTCCAAGACATTTTCCTGCACGCCCTGAACGACGACCTGCGGGACGAGTTAGCACAGCGGGACAAGCCTGCTGACCTGGACTAACTGGTGGACCTCGCCATCCGACTGGACGGGGTTCTAGCCAGCGCCTCCCGCCTGGTCCGCCACACCCCGGCCTCCGGCACCCACCATTCCCGAACGTCTCCAGAGTCCCCCGGGCCACTCAGAGCCGGAGCCCATGCAGTTCAGTCGCTCTCAGATCTCTTCCGAATGATGAGCCCGCCGCATGCAGTCCGGCTCTTGTCTGTACTGCGGGCTGGACATCTCCTGGCCACCTGCCCGATCTAGCCAGGAGGTTCCGACAACTCGTTGGAGGTACTTTCCAACTTTCGTCCGGCACGGATGAGAACTTCTCAGATCAGGGATGGTGCGCCAGCTAGGCTTGACGCCCGTTTCTCTCCCCGCACCGTTGGAGGTCAAGGGACTGACGGGGTCACACCTGACCTGGATAGAGCACCAGATGATCCCCCTCGAGCTGGGATGTCTGGGAATCACCGGGAAACCACTGGGAAACCATGGTGTTTCACCTCATCAACTCCCTCCAAAACCCCCTGGTTCTGGGGTATCCCTGGCTCCGGGTCCAGAACCCCCAGATTGACTGGCCGACCGGTAGTATAACCGCGTGGAGCACCCACTACCACGGAGGTTGCCTTCTTTCCGCCTCGGCCACCTGGAACCTGGATCCCTCCTTCCCAGTCCTCAGCGGTCCTATCCTGTCTTGCTCCACCTGGTCCGATAGTCCCGCCGGCCTGGACCCGCTCCAACCAGATCGGACCTCTCCTGTTGTCACCACTGTGTCTCCGAATAAAACTCCTTCGTTTACCCCTGCCTGCCTACTATCTCTGTGTCGTGCATTTGAGTCCCTATTAGCCTTGACTGTAACAGGAAATATATTTTAAATCAAATATTATTTAATGGCACGTTTTTCATAGAAAACATTCTCCCCTGTGTTCCTGATTAAATAACATACATTTACTATTGATGCAAGCAAAATCTGAAAAAAAGACAATACACAGCACACAATATGAATCTAACAAGTATTTTTTTATGTTTTGTTATGTTATGTTTTGGAACACTGTCTAAAAGCATAGAAAATAATTGGCCCAAGGCCAATTCACATTTATTTACTTTAACGAGAATCATTTACTATTATAGAATCATGTTTTTTGTATTTATTTTGCATTTATTAAATGTAATGTAATGTAATGCTGAATGTAATTTAGTCCTCCGTTTAAAAATATTAAGAGTTAAATTAGTTTGTTTCTGATATTTGTTTCGGCCCTCTTGTGTCTATTTTGGTGTATATATTTCCTTCTGTGTGATTTGATTCAGTCCGTTTTGTGCATCCAGTTGTCTTTATGTCTTAAACCCTGTTTAAGTTATTTTGACCTAATTTTAATTGGACCCTATATAATTTATTTGTAAGTGTTTGATTTCTCTACGCATCTTAAGCTGTTTATTTATTTTGGAAAATAAATCCCTTATCCCATTATCATAATTAAAATGGCTATGTAAAACGGCTATGATCACGGATGCAGTAAACACATCATGTGTCAAGCTGGCAGTGAACTTAAGCACAAACAAAATAAACATTGAGCAAAAGCTCAAAACAGATGAACAAAATGGAGGAGGGAAAAGTTAAGATACAGGGTCAGCTGCAGAGCTGTGCCCCTAGGAATTGATAGACCCAGGGTTGAGTGCCATGCCTACAATATTTCTGTCAGTACGGCAGCCAGACAGGCCTTCTTCAGCTTGAACGGCTGCACTCTCCAAAAGATTGAAAAGCCTCTTTTTTTTAAGAGGACCCCACTACCGTCTACACCCCTCCACTATTGTTTCTTACTATCCTTCAGGGTGATCCTCAACAACTCAGATCACCCTGAAAGACTAATCTTGTCAATACCATATCTACCTGTTCACTTATATTATATATATATATATATATATATAAAAATGAGTTGATTTATTATTCAGTCAATGTTTTATGTGTAGTATAAACATGTTTATACTAAGTTATGTTTCGTTAATCAGACTCCTGTTGTTAACTTTGAGTATGACGTTAGAGATGGTGAATTGGCAACATGTGCACATTTCATGTCAATAAAGATTATTCAATTGAAAAGAAGAGAGGAAGAGGGTAACAAGGGGCAACAAAGGGAGGGTAAAAACAGATTTGGTCGTAGAAAATAAGGGAAAGAAGAAAATGGAGGAAGAAGCTGGAGGAGGGACAGAGAGATTAAAACCAAAGGTTCTAAGTCAGGGTTCAGCGTCTCTCATCTAATTATCCGGCCTGTCTCCTGCTAACTATTTCCTGTCTTTTTGTGCATGCGCACACACACACACACACACACACACACACACACACACACACACACACACACACACACACACACACACACACACACACACACACACAGACAGACACAGACAGACAGACAGACAGACAGACAGACACACACACACACACACACACACAGTCTCCCATCATGGGGGTTATTGAAGTTGGAGGTGGCTATTAGGTCTATTTACTTAAACACATAGCGATGCTTCCTGGGGCAGTTTGAGATTTTTTTTGTTTTGTTACTTGAAAACTTAAGTGCTACTTTTGTGGGGATTTTGTTAAAACTGGTCCTATACTATACAAAAGTAAATCCACTCACTGTCTCAACAATGGGGCCTTTTCATTTAGTCCCACCCAAGTTTAGGCAGAACCTCAAGAAAGATACCAACTACAATAATGCATGGCATGCTAAAATTTGATGTGTAGCTTATGCTGCTCAGGTGAAAAAATTAAATGCAAAAAAATAATTTGTGTACGTCCTAATGGTAGGAAGAAAAGCAGGCATCTTTTGGAGTTATTTCACTCCAATAGACACTTACAACGCAAAGTGTGACAAATTACAACGTATGATTTTGTTGCGGTACTAAACTTACTTAAACATATGTAAACTTCTGAAGAGAATAATAACATTTAACCAAGAATTGTATTCTTCTGCATATAACACCACGCCAGTAGTTTAATTTTTTGATACAGCCATATTGACAGACACATCAATGGTCCAGATTTTTTTGCTTAGAGGCAACCATTCTTTCACAGAATATTACAACAATTGCAAACAACTATTGGTATTGTATGAATTGAGCAAAGGCCGACCCAATGCTGTCCTCTTTCAGTCTAGAGACATGACTGACTGAGTGAGTTGGCACCTTTTCTGCCTATTGGGGATCTGGCAGGTTTTATCCAGGTGTTGGGCTTGGAGGTGCAAGTCTGTGGCCATGTCCATTTTCTTGCCTCTCCTTCAGACAGTAGACAGAAGAATATGATTGAAATAATCAGGTTATGCTCAGTACAAAGCTTTGACAACAACATGTGCACCTACTGTATTGTCCTCAGATGGTTAGATAGAACTGTGGCATTCACCAGTCTACGGGTCATCACAACCTGACCACATGTGGCATAATGGAGCATTAGTGTTAAATTACATCGTTGACATGACTTACGATTAGTACATTTTGTTCGTAGTACAGTATAAAATTATCTGTATATCACAGTCAGCCATCTTAAACCTTTAGGAATCAGCAGCAGTTACCATGGCAAATCCAAAAGATGACAACTCCAGACTGACTGCCCACATGTCGGCCAGCTCATATGGTTAGTCACTTCGATCAGCAATGTCACTTTGCATTTGTCGTCTTGTTGGCATTGTCAAAGGACTTTGAGCATTGTTGCAATGATGTGGTTTGAACTGGGATCAATTGAGGAAGACTCCTTCACACCATCTCACACGGTTTGTATTCAGTGGTAAGATCATGTTTAGATGACAGGAAGTGATACTGACCTGCCAGGTACAGGTAGAACTGCAATTCGAGCAACAATTTTGATGAAGAACATGCCAATCAATTATTTGATTTAGCGTCATATTGGATCATTTCAGAATTCAAGGACCTCCAAAAATGACTGACTATATACAGCATGTATTTATTTATTTATAGCCCGTGTGAGGCTATGAATATATACTGCTGTGCTGGTGTGAGGCAGCAGTGCAAGGCACTGACCCTGAAGGTCCTGGGTTCGATTCCCGCCTGGGGCACTGTTGGCACCGTTCTCCGGGTGGGTTATCTCCCAAATAGGAGCCTTTCTGTGTGGAGTTTGCATGTTCTCCCCGTGCTCACGGGGATCTATCGTCAGTAAGGACCCCCACCAAAAACATGCACACATCATCGTCTGACCAGCGATGGACAATCATCACCAGGCCCCTGGGTGCGTCCACGAATGCTCCCCACTGCTCCTGGCTGCCCCCCTGGAGGAAGGACAAGCCAGGATGGTTAAATGCAGAGGCCTCATTTCACCGGCCACCATCCAAAGCATGTGTATGTGCTTTGTAGTGTGGTGTGCTGTGTGAAAATTAAAGATTCTTCTAATTGTACATTTTATTATTGAAAGCAATTAATCTCACATTTAATTGTTACGAACAAGTCTAGGGGGGACCGAAATGCACAACAAAGACGGTAGGCAGACAGTGGTAAACGAAGGAGGTTTATTTGGAGACAGCGGAGACAGGAGGGGTCCGGTCGGGTTGGAGCCCGTTCGAGCCGACGGGACTATCGGACCAGGTGGAGCAAGACAGGACAGGGAAGGAGGGATTCAGGTTCCGAGTGGAGGGACGGAGGACCAGGCTGGATGAAGCCTGGATGAGACAGGCAGGTTAGGACAAGGACAAGATACTTGGATACACAGACTAGGATATACAGACTAGGACGGCACCAGGAGAGATACGAACTCAGGTAAGTTAGCTGACGATCTGGCGATGAGTGACTGGGGAGCCGGGAAATAAATACAGCGGTTGATGATGATGGGTCTCAGGTGTGAGTGTGGAGTTTGCCAGAGGGAGGAGCAGCAGATGAGGATAGAGTGGTCTCTAGTGGCGCTAGGAGGCTGTGGGTTTGACATTTCCATTGTGTTGATTCTACATTCATTTGATGATTTAGTAAATAATTTAGTGACCAGGAGAAAAAAATGACCAATTTCAGCAACTTCTGCAATGAGTGTGTTATTTTTTTTTCTGACATGCATACATTTTTGGGTGGGAGGGAACCCACGTGAACATAAGGGGGATCTGCAAAATCCACAAAGAAGGCCCCAGTTTGGTTCAAACTCAGATCCTTCTTGTTGTGAGGCAACAGTGTTAACTCCTGAGCCACCATGGCCCTTTCAAGTTCAAGTTCAAGTTCAAGATATATTTGTCACATACATATACATACAGTCGTACATATATGCAGTGAAATGTCATGGCACCCAGTGATTACGCACAATAAGCTCTATAAGCTATAAAAATACAAAAAATACTAAAATGTGCGTAATCAACATGAGGTGCTTGTGCAGGTGGCCAGGGATTGTTAGTGTGCAGGACAAAACAATACTTATGTATAATATATACAAAATTACATAGATTTTTATGGAAAGACTCCCTATATTTTGCAGTACATTATGAAACATTATAGGTTTTCAAATAAAGAATATATATAGACAGTAAAACATCTATTGTGCTATTATTCCAATATTTGATGTTGAAAATCTTTACATGAAAAGGCCAGTTAGAACACCCTTCACCACGAACCAAAGAGCAGCGCAGATTTACAAGATCCGTCGGGAGTTAAAGTCCCTCAAGAAGCAGTACAAAGAGAATGGTGAGGAGCAAGTTCCCCCTTGGCTGACCTGCGAACCATCCTGAGGATGATATATGATACATATCATATTTAATTGATAATCCTGTGTAGAGCTGAATGGCACAGGAAATGCCAGAAGGAAAAAGCCAGTAAGTGAGAGCTGGATCAGTGTAACGTTCCGATAGATCCATCTCAAGGAGTTTGACACCAGGGAGACATCTCTGAAAGATGTCTGGGACGTTGTGAAGAGAGCAAGATTTAGTTCAGCCCCTGGACCAAGTGGAGTCCCGTACAAGGTCTACAAGTCTGCTGAACCAGAGAGCTGGGGCCCTCGGACCAAGTCAGCCTACCACGAGTCAGCGCCAGGAAGCAGATGGATCCTGCAAGGGCTGGAGAAATTGATCAGGTGCGCGAGGACGACGTTCAAGCCAACAAAATTAAGGTCACTACTGCTAAAGAAGGGCAAAGTTGTGGACCGATTTAGCTTCAGCATCAGGGGACACCAATCTTAACTCTCTTTAAAAAGCCAGTGAACAGCCTTGCAAAGTGTTCAACAGCAGTGCTTAAGGACAGAATGTCAGTTCAGGCTACCTGCCTGGAGAGTTGGTTGAGTGCGGTGGACCGGTCAGGGTTTCCCGGCAAGATCAAGGCATGGATTTACCAGCACGGTATCCTGCCAAGAATACTCTGGCTGCTGCTTGTCTACAAATTCCCCATCTCTTGGAGCTTGGAGAGGAAGTGGCTGGGATTGCCTCAGAGCCTCAGCAGCATCACCCTTTATGGTAACAACACCCAGCTGCTGTCCTTGATGTCCCTAGTAGAGGGATTCTAGGGGACCAGGGCCAGAGAGGTGACGATGTACAAGGACTCAAGTGACCTGAAGGAGGCCAAGGCAAGGGCGGTGGTCAAGAGCATGAGGAAGGGAGGCACAGGCTGGTTCAGGAAGAGGTTAGAGCTGCAGTGGAGATGAGAGTTCCAGCAGAGCTGTTGGAATGCGAGCAGGGTGCCTGGAGGAGGTGGGAGCAGACCATGGACTCTAAAGTCACATGGACTGAGATGGCTCTGGATCAGGAGAAGAGGTCCATGGGGAGGAGCAAATGCCACCTCAACACAAGTCGTGGTCTGATCAACAATGGCGAGGGTGTTGGATGTTGAAAGACCGGGAAAACCCAATGACCCCAGGTTCCATCACTGGTTATGTGTTCAGGAGCATCTAGGTATGTATTCTATCAACAATGTATGGCAAATTGGAAGTAGTTGGTATACTGCAAATATAGTATTAATTACTATTTTTTAATACACAAAGGCCTGTCATATCTTTATATTGATGTTACTCACAATTACAGTACATGCAAAATATTGTGAGGACAGTGTTCAATTGGCTTTCAGTAAAACATTTAAAATGTCAATATATTAGCGCTCAAGGCATATGCTGTGGAGCTAGTTCTTGCAGATGACATCATACACCTCAAAACCCTAATGGGCTTGTCAAACTCACCTACGCCTTTCTCATTACTCCCTACTGCTCTAAATGTTTGTTGATTTATGCGTTTTTATGATTCCTTGGACGGCTCAAAGACTGGCTCTCATTGCGTCGGTGAAGGTTGCAGAGATTGGACTCCAAGGTTTCTGTCACTAACATCAAAAACTTGTCTGGGACAGCCAAAACATGGCTAAAATTGTGTAGTATGAGCCTGGATTTAGTGGTAAAGCCTAAGGCTTAGTTAGCTCTGTGTTGCGTTTGCTGTTATTTAGTTGCTTTGCTTTTGCTTCTGCTAGATGCTTCAATAATAAGCTTGCGATACAAAGTCACTGTCTATTTTGTACATATTAGCATAACTACTGTACACACAAAAGCGGTAATGCCTACAACAATGTGGTGTGCCACATGTCGCTTCCCCACAAAGCCACTATGTTGCTTGCAAGTAGGCTTCATGTAGTTGCAAATTCAGTTCAGCTCCACATCTACCACTTGCTCTCATATTTCATACACTTCCTGAGTATGGCTATGCTTGTCAAATGTTGCTTGGGAGTGATGAGAAGTAGAGGCTCGATGGCAACAACAATATGTGTATTTAATAGAATAATATAGAGTTGAGTTGTGTGTCAGAAATGCTTATGCTTACAGTATTATTGCGAGTTGTCCTGAATGAACTGCAACCCACATGCAGACCTAGAGCGATAAAACAAGTGCATAAAATTAATTTATGAACCGATGAACACACCTGTAGAGGCAAGTGATGCTTTACCAAACCTTGGTAACAGGAAGAGTATGATGGAAATTGTTGGCTGTGAACTGTTCATACTCTTGGATTTCGGCTGAACTGTGCTTGAGTCGTAATACACATGTTGTGAAATTGTTCTTACTAAAATAATCTTCGATAAAGAGACTTATACCGCTTCTCTCCGCTGCTCATATTAAAGATGCAGCCATGCATTAAAATCAGATCCAGTCCCCATTTTTGGAACATTTAGCTAGGACAGCATGGACAGAGAGAGAGAGAGAGAGAGAGAGAGAGAGAGAGTGAGAGACGGAGAGACAACATATCTAGGGAGAGGGCACAAAGCAGGCAGACCAGATGCCTTGTTGACAATGTCCAGACTGGTTTCTGCTCTGACATTAATTCACTTACCTCCACTACAGGCCTGCGAATGAGTATGCTAGTGCATGTATGTGTGTGATTGTTGTGCCCTGTTTGGCCCCTGGCCTTAGCCCTACGTTCTGGCCCAAGAAACAAAGAGTTAACTGAATTTGGTCAAGATGTAATGGATGGATCCCACTTTATGTGTGTGTGTGTGTGCGTGTGTGTGCGTGTGTGTGCGTGTATGTGTATAATGGGATGAGATTACCTAGATTTTTAGACTTGATGCCCCAATGCCCCAGACTTCAAGGAGAGGAGGAAAACCTCTGTTTTTGTTTATCATTATTACAGTAACGCATCTCTCTGAAATTAATACAAAAATAACAGTCATTCTGAAAGAAAAACAAAACAACCCAACATCACATGCGTGGTGTTATCTTTTATTAATGACATCAAATTACACATTGGAAAGATTGAGCAATCTTTTATCAATCAATCAATCAGTCAAAAACGTTATTGACTCTAAGGGGAAATTTGTTTGACAAGCATAGCTGTCCAACACAGATAGGAAATGGGTAAAATACAAATAAAGTTAGTATGACAATATCAGGTGTATTAAAGGAATAAAATGTCACCATTAATTGTTGGGAACAAAATCATTTTGAAATCTATTTGACTTCACTCTGGGAGGTCTGTATCGCCATCAGGAGGGCATCAGAGTAAACTTCAGTCTAAGAGGGTGACCAAGACAGTTCAGTGTTACATGGTGGCAAAGAGCATTGCACTGCTGCCTCACAGCAAGAAGGTCCTGGTCCCGGTTTGAATCCTACCTGGGGCACTGTTGGCACCATGCTACGGAGGGTTATCTCCTGATTAGGGGCCTTTCTGTGTGGAGTTTGCATGTTCTACCTGTGCTCACATGGTTTTCCTCCATATAAGAACCCCCACTAAAAACATCCTTCCAACCAGCAATGGACATTGATGTTGGTCCCTGGGCACTGTATGATGCCCCCTGGAGGAAGGACAAGCCTCCATGGGAAAAATGCAGAAAAGATATTTCATGGCTTCCATCTGCATGTATGTTAGCCGTAGCTGCATGTAATGCTTGCGTTGGGGTGTGTGTGATAAGACAAGCTAAAGCTTGTTCAGTTTAATCTTAAGACGGCGTAGGCTTTCCCAAGCACCTACCACTCGATATAGCTGAGTCTGCTCCCCAGTTTAGATTTACTGTTCACACCTACTACCTACACTACTACGTTACCAAATCAAGCAATGACACAATACGATAAAACTGCAATAAAATGTAGTCATCAGTTTGCTACACACATTAAAATAATTAAGTTTGCGTAACAAAAACAGATGTTTATTGACTTTAATGCACATAATCTCTGTGCTTTTTACAATTATTATGGAGCTGACTCAGCTGTTATAACAAGCTTCTTATCAGCACAGAGTTTTAGGCAGGTAACTGCAAGTAGGGTCCAGGTGCAATCTGAAGTGGGGTTTTCTGTCTGCAACAAAAGATGGGAAGTTAGCCGTTCTAACAGAAGGGGGAAGCGTGTTCCACCATTGTGGTAGCAGGGATGAGAAGAAGAAGGTGAAGAAGAAGAAGAAGAAGAAGAAGAAGAAGACTTGCGACTGGGATGAATGGCTCTTGAGGCCGTGTAGCGATGGGGAGGGAGGCGTTCTGCAAGGGGGAAGGAGCATAACAATGGAGTCAGAGTCTGGAATCTGACCAGTGGTTGGAGATAAGTTAGAAGTAGTTTGATGGAGAGCATCAGTGTCGTAAATTCGATTAAAATTTAGAGCAGAGAAGGGAAGCCATTAAAGTCGTCGAAGGAGAGGTGACATGAGAATGAGAACTTTGGTTGGTCGAACACTAGACGGGCTGCTGCATTCTGGTTGCGCTGTAGAGGTCTGGTGAAATATGAAAAGAATGACAGGAGGACACATAAATATGGATTACAAGCTTCATTCAAACCCCTGCGAACAAATGCACCAAGTCAGGTGGATTATTTTTAGTACAAGATAGCGCTTCCAAAAATGGTTGATAAGTGTTGGATGGCTGTATAAATGAAGTGTATGAGTTATGAAGATGATAGAGAAAAATACGGACAAGTTATAGTCTAGGGCCACCAGCCAACTGTAATATTTACACATTAACTATACACCATAATAGGGAGAAATACTGTGTGTGAGAGACAGACAAAGGAAGAGAGAGAGAGAGCTTATTGCAAAATTATTGTTCCAACCTAGGATGGCACGGCTGGCAGGCACGTGTTCACGCATGCACACACACACACACACACACACACACATATATATATATATATATATATATATATATATATATATATATATATATATAGAGAGAGAGAGAGAGAGAGAGAGAGAGAGAGAGAGAGAGAGAGAGGCACACACGTACACATACACAAAGTGCCAGGGGCAGCTAAAGTGTGTATTTGTCTCAGTGCCAGTTTCCTTCCATTAGAGAACCAGCTGCTGGCACATTCAGAGAAAATCTCTCTCAAACAGAGTACCATGA
The DNA here is from genome assembly GCF_960531495.2 of Zeus faber. NCBI lineage: Eukaryota > Metazoa > Chordata > Actinopteri > Zeiformes > Zeidae > Zeus > Zeus faber. The sequence continues at coordinate 3,692,298 of NC_137191.1, forward strand.
TAAAAAGAAAATGTAAAACTCAATTCATCATTAAAAGTAAAAAGCAAGACAAAAAAACACTGTTTACAATGTTTCTGCAAATAAATTTGTCTGGCTCAACATTTCAGTTGGCTGCTCACCGTCTTGCATGAAAATGTTTCGATGTTTTGAAATGTTTTGTAACACCTTCCTCTGTCTGCCTCCTCTTCTGTCTCTCTCTCTCCCCCTCTCCCTCCCCTGGTTGTCACGGCTGCATTCTCCGGCTTTCTCCTGAAGGACATCATTCACCTCGCCTGCTCTGCCTACTCACCCGTGGTCTATCTACTCATCATCAAGCAGTTTATCAGCCCCGGTTTTCCAGCCACTCATCACCAGATCGTTGTTAGAACTACCACATTAGTCATGCTCCCGGCCGCTCTGTGTTCATTCAAAGTCAGAGTATTTTCAGTGTTTGATCCCCGATTCTTAAAAAAATATTTCACTGTTGTCTCAGTTACCAACTCTCCGGTTCCCTGCCTGCCTACCTGTCTACCTAAGTGCTTGCCTGCCTAACCTTCCCTGACTGACCTACCTGCCCTGTCTCCCTTCCTGCCCTGCCTGCCTGACCTTCCCTCCCTGACTGCCTGTCCTTCCTAATCTTCCTGTCTGCCCTGCCTGCCTGACCTTCCCTGCCTGCCATGCTCGCTATCCTCTTACCACCTTGTTCCCTTCAATAAATCCCAGTACTTATATACCACTATTCCTGTCTCAGTGTCTTGTGCTTGAGTTCACTAGCTGCAGCCGGAACAGTATGATCTGGCCAACCATGAGCCCAGCAGACACAGAGGCTTTCTGGCAAGCACTTTCTAATGAAGGCACCCTTCTGGGGCAACACGAACAGGCTCTAATGATCATATCGGACTGCTTAAGGGACCTCTCTGCAACCCTCGGTAGCCTCCGGGACCCACCATCTCCCCAGGTCCCCTCGGAAGGACCATGACAGGCCCTTACCTTGCCTCCCTACCATCATTAGCCTTTTGTCCCCGCACCTGAGCCTAAGGATGGGGACCTGGGTTCCTGTCAGGCGTTCCTAGTTCAATGTTCCTTAGTTTTTGAGCAGCAGGTTCACACATATGCCTCTGACCGCATCACTGACCCGCTTGGCTCACTAAAGGGAGTCACTCTCACCTGGGCTTCTGCTGTGTGGGAGAGGCAATCGGCCATCTGCTCCTCCCAGGCAGACATCACTTAGGAGATGAGGAAGATCTTTGATCATCCCCTCCCAGATAAGGACACAGCCAAGCGTGTTCTCTCCCTCTGCCAGGGCTCCTGTAGTCTTACTGCGCTAGCTATTGAGTTCTCGATCTAAGACTGTCGCTGCAGAGAGTGGGTGGAACAATGAGACCCTGTAGGGGGCTTTCCAGAACTCCCTTCATGACTCCATCGATTAGGCCCACGGCCTGTCAGCACCACTAGAGGCCGCTCTGGTCTCATCTGCAGCTTCCCCCTTGAGCCAATTGCACACACCTGGGATCAATTACCTGCATCACTCTACACAGTATTTAGTCTCCAGCTTCCCAGTGATTCTTTGCCAGACTGTCAACTAGCTTACCCGAGTTGTACAGCTATTGGCTCCATTCCTACTTCCGAGTTCTTAGCTCCTAGTGCTTGTTTCAAGTCTTTAGTCTATGTCTCTTTGTTTCATCTTCCCCTTACCTGCTTGTCTCCTCTCGTCGACCCAGTCTGTCCGTCCATCTCCAGCCAGCCCGGTTTACCTGCTTGTCTCCGCTCGTCGACCAAGGCTGTCCGTCCTTCTCCATCCAGCCTGGTTCCCCGTCTCTCCACCCAGATCCTGGACCCCTCATCCCGGTCATCATCATCCCTGCCTGACCGGGTCCCCCCGGCCAGCTCCACCATGTGGGCTAATAAACATCCCTTGTCTGCCTCCCGTCTCCCCGTTTCGTGCGTTTGGGTCTCTCCTAGCCCTGGTCATGACACCATCAAGATGAGCTAGTCTCCTGAGAGGAACCTTAGAACCTCAATCAGCTGATCTCCCTGGCCATCCAGGTGGACAACAGTCTGTACGAACACTGGACAGAGAGGGCTCCCAGGCCACAGCTGTCTCCCTCTTTTCCATCAGCTATTCTCCGTTTTCCGCCTCTGAGTAGTCCTGCGTTCAGCTGAGACATTCCGAGTCGGACCCCATGCAACTTGGTTGAGCCCATTTAACCCCGGAAGAGAGGGCTCGCTGACTTCATACCCAATCCTGTCTGTATTGCAGCCAAGTTGGCCACTATCTTTCCACCTGCCCAGTCCGCCCTGTAAAAGCCCTGGCTTGTAGAAGGAGAAGTACTGATGAATTGAGCAGTCTGTTCTTCCCCAGCTCATGTCGAGCTTGATGCCACCTTCTTGTGGCAAACCTAGTCTTTGCCTCTCTTGGCCCTTATTGACTCTGGAGCTGAGAGTTTCATAGACTGCAGTGTGGCCACAAAAATAGGGATTGTAATGGAGCCCCTAGGTTCTACACTAGAAGCCAAGACCCTCAACGGGATGTTGCTAGCCTGGGTGGATCCTTGACTATCCTCATACATCACTGTACCCCTTGCCACAGACCCACAACCCTTAAGTGGACTGGACCTCTGGCATGCAAGCTGGCCAAAGGTTTCATGCTGCAGCACATTGGATTGCTCTTCAAATACTTTTAACACTACGGAAATAAAACACTGAATAGCCGAGTTGTTAATATTTATTATTACACAATAACAACATTAATTGATTGACTTGGTATATTCAAATTAAATGTTACAGCGCATTACTTTCCCTATTTCTTCTCAAATTGGGTGAACACAGATTAGATGAAGGGAGAAGAAGGGTGGGGGCCACCTGACGGTACCGCAAAGCGGCAGCTGGAGCTTGAATTCCTGGGCCCCTGGTTGTACATAGGGAGAGGACATCAATCATCTGATGAGCAGCATTACTCCTCTTTTTTTGAAACTCCAATTAGACTGAATAAAAAACAGAAAAAGAAAAACACAAGTTTTATTCCAAGTGCTAACAAGCTGGTTAATTCGATTATTTTACACACACACACACACACACACACACACACACACACACACACACACACACACACACACACACTTTGTGTGTGTAACTCTCCTGTCATTTCAAATCCGGCCACTCCCCTTTGCTATGACATCACCTAGGTTTCCCACTCTTCTCCTCCACTGCAGCTCATTTCCTCCTTAGTCACTCAGTACTTATACTGGCCTACTTCCTCTGTTCTGTGCCAGATTGTCTTTGCTTAGGCTGAACTCTCCACCGTGTCGTCTAATGCCCTCTCTATTACCTTGTTGGTTCCCCGGTTTTTGATCCTCTGCCTGTCTCGCAGATTTTGATTTCCTGCCTGTTCCTTGCCAGACTTGTTTGCCCTCGCTGACGGATATCCTGTTTTTTTTTTACCCTGGCCTGTTTGTTCAAATAAACCCCTGCTTTGTGAACTTTAACCCCTTCACCCTGCGTTGTGCTTTTGGGTTCACCTCTGGTCCGAGTCAAGGAGCCTAACAGTACAATCTGGCCAGAAATGGACCCAGCTGACTTAGAGTCAACATGCGCCAACATGAGCAACAACTCACCGTCTTAAAGGTGGCTGTTCGGGAATCCTCCTCCCGTCATGATCAACACCTGGAGGCTCTCAGCGACCGGTTTCAGCAGCTCACCCATGCCAGGCGTCCACTGCTGCAGCCTCTACCAGCCCTCCTGCTTGTGCTGGTTCCAGTCCGGTACCTCGCCTCCACCCTCCCGAACGCTTCTCTGGAGCCCCAGGTACTTGTCGGTCCTTCCTCACTCTCTGTTCATTGACTTTTGAGTTTCAGCCCCTCGTTTCCCACCGAGAGGTCCAGAGTGGCTTTCATGGTCACCCAGCTCTCGGAACAGGCTCGGGATTAAGGAGCCGCCAAATGGAAGCGACAATCAGACTCTTCGGTGGCGACCTTCTCCGCCGGTCTCCGGAGGGTTTTCGACCACGCTACCCCTAGTCAAGAGGCAGCTCGTGGCCTTTTTCACCTGGTACAGGGTGCTCGATGAGTGATTGACTATTCCATTGCATTTTGGCAGAGAACGAGTGGAACTCTGTGTCGCTGACCGACGCCTTCCACAGTGGGCTGTCTGATGTCATCAAGGACGAACTAGTGGCTCGAGACCCTCCGACGAGTCTGAATGCTCTCATCGCTACCGCCTTCCGCATCGATGGACGTCTCCAGGAGCCTAGGTGAGGGAGGGGGCTGACCAGGTTTTCCTGAAGCCATCCACAACCACCAGCGTCACCTCCTTCGTCTGTGTCAGCACCTTCCTTGAGCTCCCCTGGCAACACGGTGCAGCTCATGCAGCTCAGCAGGACCAGCCTGTCGTCAGCGAAATGACAGCGCCGCCGGGGGGAGAACTGCTGTCTTTATTGTGGGCAAGTGGGACACTATGTGTCAAGCTGCCGTTAAAAGGGAGGGGCTCACCAGTCACCCAGAGGGCGCTGGTGAGTGGTGCTATCAGGTACAAAAGACCCTCTCGTCCATTACTACAGGCTCAGCTGTAGTAATGGACAATAAGTACAGGCTCAGCTGTAGTAATGGACAATAAGTACTGCAACACTGTTGCAGTACTTATTGTCTCTGGAGTGTCCTCCGTCACTCATCGGACTGTCCTTGGCAAATCGGGTAACCATCACAAGACTCTTTCCTTCCACCTCATGCATTCACCCCAACACCCGGTGGTGTTGGGTTTTCCCTGGTTAGAGACAGATAATCCACAGATTGACTCGGGAACGGGGTGCATTTTACAATGCAGTTTGTACTGTAATTCTGTATGCCTTAGATGGGCTCTGCCTTCTGTCTGTAGTTCAGTTCCTCCTGCAGAATGAGCTGCCTTGCTCATCTGCCCTGAGGCCAGGTCGTAGACTCTGTTCCACAGTCCAGTCCAGTCCAGTCGAGTTCAGTCCCAAGTCCAGTCCCAGGTCCAGTTCCCTAGTTCAGTCCCAGTCTCAAGTCCAGTCCCGAGTTCAGTCCCAGCCTCAGGTCCAGTCCCGAGTTCAGTCCCATCCTCAGGTCCAGTCCCAGTCCCAGATCCGGTGCGAGTTCAGTCCAAGTCCCAGATCCAGTCCCGACTTCAGTCCCAGATCCAGTCCCAGTCCCAGGTCCGGTCTCGAGTTCAGTCCCAGCCTCAGGTCCAGTCCCAGTCCCAGGTCCGGTGCGAGTTCAGTCCAAGTCTCAGGTCCAGTCCCGAGTTCAGTCCCAGATCCAGTCCCAGTCCCAGGTCCGGTCTCGAGTTCAGTCCCAGTCCTAGGTAACAGTGACACGAACAAGTTAGCTGACAAAATCAAAAAATTATAATAATAAAATAAAAAAACATCTCTTGCCAACTAAATGATCGGCATATCAAAGTGATGATAAAAAAAAAAGAAAAGGAAGAGAAAAGGAAAAAAAAATCCCAACTATGAACTAATTATTCCACTCTGCCCAAATCAAGCACACACACATTCCCAACTGGGCAGTGCGGCTTCACACACACAGACAAACACATGCATACATGTACAATTGCTCTCTTCCTTTTTATTAAGAATTAGTGAAAATCTTTTTGTTTCTATGTCCTGCTTGGCGTCGCCCCCTGTGGTTGCCTGCGGGACTGCTCCGTATAGATTACGCACATTTCAGTATTTTATTTTATTTTATTTTACTACATCATGTCTGTCAAAAACTCATCGGCAGTGATCTCCTCCAACCGCAATGAACTCGAGGGTATAAAATAAATCCCTGAAAGAACAACTTTGGGGCGTTTTATCCGCTGATCCATAGTGGCAGCTGAAGATTCTATGTACCAACAAGATCAACAAAGACAATGAAAACAAACGGTGTCACCGTTCCATGGGAGCGAAGCTAGAGGAAGCACCGCAGTAAGCGAGGCGGCATTTGGAATAGAATGAAGACCCCATCCACCTCAGCCCAGCATCCTTCTTGCCAATGTCCAGTCCCAACAAAATAAGATGACCTTCGGGCGAGGGTTACATTCCAATGGGACACAAGAAACTGTTGCGTGCTCTGCCTGATGGCTGCCTGATGGTCCAGGTGTGGTGCTGGACCACACCATACGTCCAGCTGAGTCCTTCTCCGTGTTCCATGCAGACAGGTCGGGGGAGTCAGGGAAATCCAAGGTTGGAGGCGTCAGCCTCATTATCAACAGCAGATGGTGTAACCCCAATAACATCAAGACCCTCTACCGCTCCTGCTCGCCGAACCTGGATCAGCTGAACATCCCATGCCGTCCATTCTACCTCCCCCGGGAATTCAGCACGGTTATCATCACAGCCGTTTATGTTCCACCACGAGCGGACACCGACACAGCATTATCAAATATATATAATGTGTTGTGCGGACTTCAAAACATACATCCCGACGCGGCTGTGGTTATGGCTGGGGTCTTTAACAGGGATAGTCTTAAAAAAGTTCTGCCTAAGTTCCATCAACACATCACATGTGCCCCGAGGGGAGAAAGAACTTTAGACTGCTGATACATACCGTACATGAACAGGTACAAGACCATCTCGCACCCTGCTTTCTGGAAATCGGACCACGCGGCCATCTCGTTGCTGTCAAGCCCACAGCCTCCTCGTGCCATTAGGCACCACTCTTCTCTGCTCTGCCACTCCTTCCTCCTGCACCTCCCAACACACTTGAGATCCATCACCATCAGAACTCGCTTCATTTATTCCTCGGCCCTCCATCCACTCATCGCCAGCTCGTCAGCTAACTAATCTCAGTTGGTATCTCTCCCGGCTCCCTCCAGGTCTGAGAATTAAAGTGTGTAGTCTCCGTAGTAACCTGTCTGTTTCCCTATCCACTTTCAAGCCGTTCCTGTCCTGCTACGTCAAGCCTGTCCACCAGTCCGGAACCTGGGTCTCTCCTTCCCCGTCCACGCCGTCCCTGTCGTGTCTTGCCTCACCCAGTCATCCATTCTTCCAGGACACGTTCCAAACCGACCGGGTCTCTCCCGTCATCATCCCAGTGACGACGGGAGGAGTAATAAAACTCCTTTGTTTAACCTGTTTACCAGCTGCCTTGTGTCATGTATTTGGGTCCCTCCTAGCCCTGGTCGTAACAGTATGATCTGGCCAAAACATGGACTAAGCCAAACCGGAGGTGCTCCATCGTGCGCTCCTGAACCAGGGTGTTCTCCTGGGGCACACGACCAAGCCCTCTGGGACATCACGGACGACTCAGGTAACATCTCGGCGCCTGTGAGTAGCCTCCGGGTCCCGACAGCCCCGGCTCCGCAGATTTCCGCGTTGCTTCCCAGCTTGGCTCCCAGCGCCCATTCTCTCCACCAAGAACCCCACGTTTTGGCCCTGTCGCCATACGTTGGCGACTTCGGGACCTGCCAGGCTTTCTTGGTCCAGTGCGCAGTGGTTTTCTAGCAGCAGCCCTTGTCCTACTCCACCGAGAGCTCCTGCATTGCCTACCTCATCGTCGGCCTGAGGGGGCAGCTCTCGCCTGGGCTTCAGCGGTGTGGGAACATTGAGGTGAGGAAGAAATTCGATGACCCGGTTCGGGGAAAAGAAGCGCCGAAGAGGCTTCCCTCCCTCCGTCAGGGTCCCTGCATCGTCTCAAAATGGAATTCTGGAATCTGACCACGGAGAGTAGCTGGAATGACAGGGTGCTACAGGATGTTTTCTAGCACGCCCTTAACGACAACCTGAGGGATGAGTTTGCGCGGCGGGACGAGCCCGCTAACCTGGACCAGCGGTTAACCCTGACGGCCGGCTGGACAACCGGCTCCGGGAGCGCCAGTGCGAGAGAGATGCGCAGAACCAGCCCGCAATTCCTGCTTGGTCTGTTCAAGATTCAAGATTCAACATTCAAGAGGTTTATTTGTCACATACATATACATACTTTCTTACATATATGCAGTGAAATGTCAATGCAACGCACCCGGTGATTACGCACAATATGTTCTAGACTGAACACAGTAGCTACCTAAAAATTTCTACTTGACTAAGTAACTGATTCCTAAACAGTAATGAAGTAAGTCGAATACAATAGAATAAAATAAAATAAAATAAAATAGGCTTATGTATAAGGGATAAACTTATGTATATGGTATAGGCTATTTATGTATATACAGATATGTGCATTAAAGTGGCATGTGAATAAAGTGAGGTATTGTGTGTGAGATATACAGAACAGTATACAACAGTAAGGCGAAGCAATACAATAACACCGAACAACCCAGAACAGTGATGCAGTATGCGGTACAGTATGCTACATACAGTACAGTGAGGTAGTGGAGCCTATGTGTGTGGCTCAGTGAGGACCCCTGGTGAGGTCAGCATTGACAGTTCTTATGGCTTGCGGGAAGAAACACCGTCTCAGTCTCTCTGTTCTCGCTGTGTGACTGCGGAGGCACTTGCCTGACTGCAGCAGCTGGAACAGTCCGTTGGGGTGGTGGGGATCCTTCATGATCCTGTGGGCTCTGCTATGAACCATGCAGCTCGGCTATCTCTCGAGGTAACCCCTGGTGCTGGGTTATCCCTGGCTCCGGGTCCACAACCCTCACATAGACTGGACCGCGCGGTAGAATTACTGCATGGGGCACCCACTGTCACAGCCACTGTCTCCGTTCCACCTCTGCCCCTTCGTCAGGCATTCCTCCAGTTTCCCTCGAGACCCCAGACCTGTCCTCTGACCCCGAAAAATATGGGGACCTAAAATGCACTATAAGCTTTACAGGTGAACTTAATTTGACCTTCTCTAAACTTTTGAATGCACATGTCCAACTGTTCAGTGTTTCAGCACTTTTTGCACAACTTGCTGTTTTCTAACAAGGAGCTGAGCGGCAAAATTCAAAATAGGTGTTTGTTCCATGAATCGACCAATACATTTCCTGGTTCAATTAGAAATGGTATTGAAAGAGTCCTCTTTATCATGCTGTTCACATTTTGACATCATGAGACCAAGACGACACCTAACAATTGATCGACAGTACCTCACCGTTGCGAGGCTTCAAACAGGATGTTCTCAGAGGGAAGTGGCCACTGAGCTTAGAGTGTCACAGAGTGTCATCGGCAGGTTGCAACAGAGATACAGAGAGACTGGAAGAGTCACAGAAAGGCATAGAAGTGGACGTCCTTTGGCCACATCCCACACTGATGACCACTTCATTGTGAACAGGGCCCTGCGGAACCGGATGATGAATGCCACTCAGCTCCAGGCACATTTAACGGAGGTGAGAGGCACCCAAGTGTCACGTCAGACCATTCAAAACCGTTGACATCAGCGTGGTCTGCGTGCTAGACGAACCTGACCACACCACCAGGCACAGGCATCATTGTCTTGCATGGGCCAGGGAGAATTTATGCTGGACGAGGGACCAATGGGCTTCAGTGCTGTTCTCTGATGAAAGTTGATTCACGCTGAGCAGAAATGATGACCGCCAACGATGTTAGAGACGTCAAGGAGAGCACTATGCATCAGCCACTGTTGTCACCAGACGAGCCTTCGGTGGTGGTGGTGTTACAGTGTGGGCAGGTGTGTCTAGTCAATACAGAACTGCCCTACACTTTGTGAATGTTACAGTGACAAGCCCATACTACCTGAATAACATCATTAATCCAGTCATTGTGCCCCTGCATGAACAACACAGGCCTACATTTATTTTCATGGAGGACAATGCTCCAGCTCATCGAGGTCGCGTCATTAGGGAACGGCTGCTGGAGACTGGGGTACCTCAAATGGAGTGGCCTGCTCATCGATATATATATATATATATATATATATATATATACATATATACTTTTTTAAGCTCTTCAGGCAGAAACAGGCCTCAGCACAAATGGGCTGGATAAATGCGCAAACAGGCCTCAGCACAAACGGACTGCTTAAAGGTGCAAACAGGTCTATATTTCTGTACTCTTCCATCTATTTAAATTTATTAACACATCAATTAGGTACGAAAATCCTTTTTTAGCCTTACCCATAAAGGGTTCACCCTTTCCCAGAGTACCAAGTACCAATGTTTGACACAAAACATCCAATACGAATGCAGTCTTTTAGTGGAATAGGCAACTGGTTACCTTGATCTATTTGGCCAGTTTGTTGGATACCTTCAGTGGAACAGAAGCACCTCAGCTCGGATCTGCATTGCCACCCCCTTGGCTGGCTCACTAAATTGTGGAAGATTTTTAAGGACTCCTCCGGGCTTATACGTTCGTTGGCTGAAATGGATGAATGCGGATAGAAAATTCTAAAATGACTTCTTAATGTTTTAAGTAAATTTAACGGCTGGGCTCCTTTGTCCAAGTGCAACCCGCAGGGTATACTGGAGAAATACAAAAAGTTTGTGGTATTAGCAGACATATACAGTATATGCTGAGCATCGGTGGCACGGTGGCGCAATGCATTGCACTGCTGCCTCACAGCAAGAAGGCGCTGTTGGCACCGTGCTCCGGCGGGTTATCTACCAAATAGGAGCCTTTCTGTGGGGAGTTTGCATGTTCTCCCAGTGCTCACATGTGGTTACCTCCACCTAACGTCAGTGAGGACCCCCCCAAAAAACATGCACACATCATCGTCTGACCAGCGATGGACACTCATCACCAGGTTCCCGGGCACGTCCACGAATTCTGCCCACTGCTCCTGGCTGTGCCCCCGGAGGAAGGACAAGCCAGGATGGGTTACACGCAGAGGCCTCATTTCACCGGCCACAATCCAAACCGTGTGTGCACGTGTTGTAGTGTGGTGTGCTGTGTGACGATTAAAGATTATTCTTCTTCTGTTCTTCTTCGTCTAAAGGAGGCGTGGTTATACATAGAAAGAGTTTGAGTGTCGCCTTGTGACTACGCCCCCAATCACATGACTTGTTCTCCATACAATGATCAGCAGTTTTAGTCCAAGTGCTTTCAGGCACATTCACAGTCCACAATCCCCATTGTGCACATACAAGATATAAACAGGTACACATGTATTTAAGAGTGAAAAATAATACTTGAGAGTGGAAAATCAGTGTACACGAGTAGAAAATCAATATGTGTGTGTAAACACCATATTGTCTTATCTCTACAGACTGATGAGGAGCAAAGGACTGTGGCACCACAAGCTCAATAACTCAAAGTATAGCTCAGCCCTCCTAGTTATGTGATCATAAAATTATGATTCATTGGTTATATAAGTGAGAGTGCATAAAAAGTAATTTAAAGGGTTCATGAAATGATAAATTGAGGATATATATTCATTGTCATGAAGATTGAAGAGATATCCTGAACACTCCCAGGGTTCAGTAAGCATCACGGCAGGTCTCTGCATCCTCACCGCCCCTGTGACTGTGCCATCGACCTCCTGCCTGGTTCCCCTCTTCTACAACCTCTCCCGACCTGAAAGGGAGGCGATGGGGGAATACATCCGAGACTCCCTTGCCACAGGTATCACTTGGCCTTCATCCTCTCCGATGGGTGATGGTTTCTTCTTTGTTGGGAAGGATGGAACCCTGAGGCTCTGCATTGACTCCGTAATGGAGACGAGTGTAAGACTGCTTTCAACACTCCCCAAGGTGACTTTGAGTATTTATTTATGGCATTTGGCCTGGTGCTGTCTGCATGCCTGGCATACAACATACAAGGAGTATTTGTATGCTATTGCATCTAGGACAGAGTAAGTCTGCGAGTGAAATTCAAGTTAACCTGCAATGCAACTCTTTAATAATTCTTAAATCATCAAGAACTGCTGCAATAACTCTGCACTGTGGACAACCTGAAGCATGACAAGAGCACAGTTTTTTGTTGTACAGAACGCCACCAAACTGAACTATTTTACCAAGTGTCTACTAAGTGATAGAGGGGGAGAATCACCACAGGTGAGACAAATAAACATAGAACCAAACAACATGTACATCGAAAAACATAAACATTAGACGACAAAATGTATTGAAAAAACAGGGTTAATTAGGTCCAGGAAAACTGGAACAGCAATTGGGCATGTGGCCTCTTCATGTCATAGTTATGACATTAAATGAGGAAGAAAAGGAGAGGGATGCAACCAGGAGGGTGCTGGGGTGCGTTCAAAGCAAGTGCCAGTGGCGTGCACATGCCTATGATGAGACCGCTTGTATGTGTGTGTGTCTGTGTGTGTCCACCTGTGAGTGTACAGGACTTATCTCAGTTGGTTCAGGTTGATAAGGTCGGTATTATAGTGCCTCCAAGCAGTGGAAAGGGCCACGAAAACAGTCCACATAGCCACAGAAGACCCCCCGGACCCCAGAGAAGCCGGAAGCCTGCAGAGCAACCTCCACGCCCGGCCCCAAGGAGCATAATCAAGTCCCAGGGAGCACGAGGAGACCCCGCACCCCTGAGACGCACACATACAACCCACCCCCATGTGCAGGCACAAGACGCTGCAGACGCAGAACCCAGACCGCAGGCGCCATGCACGGAGCGCAGGCCCAGAGCCAGGTCCCGTGCCAAAAGACCCATACCCTGACCGAACTGCCCGCCCTGCAGGCGAGCCCGCGGGACCCCCATGCCCACTCGTGCCGCGCGCAAGAGAGAGGCCCGCCCTACCGCAGCCGACAAGACGCCCATCTGGCCGCGAGTCCCGAGTGCCCATCCACGTAGCCAAGTGTGCTCAGCGCAGGGCACCTAGATGTTAGCCTCCCCCACTGACGCCAGCAGGCCGCCAGATATATGGGCCCTCCACCACCCCCGCCACCCAAATTGTTGCTCTGTTTGTACCCATTTTATTATAAATTGAAGAGGTTCACTAAATAGTAGTATCTGAAGTTAGGGGCTGCTAGGCCACCACAGTCTTTGTTTTTCTGTAGTGTTGCTAATTTCTCGGTTTCTAATATTTCCAATAGAATTTATTGATTACTGAGTCTAGTCTTCCAAGCAAGTCAAACCCAAATCACTCGCACTCCTCCTGCCGCGCAAACCCTGGTCTAGTGGAGTGTTGTTTAGAGCAGGGTTTGTGTGCAAGTGTATGTGCAAAGCGCAACCCATCAACACAGGGGCGCAGCAGGCCAGGGAGCGGCCACGTGGACTTCCCCCTGGACCGACCACGCCATAGCATGCCCACTTCCCGTACCCGGAGGCACCTTACATAGGCAGCGACCAGCCACGGGCGCAGAACGGCCTGGCATGGCGGGCCTCAGCGCCCCCATCAGGCCCCTGGTCAGCCCTCAGCTGCTACGCATGCAGACCACAGAACAGAGGGCAGCAGACAGCCCATTTGTGTTGGTTGATAGGAGCTCTGTGCAGAATATTATATTGAATGGGTTGCATCTTGAATTGCGGGTCATAGAAAAGGTGTTGTTGCAAATAAGCTTCCACAGGTTGATAGCAAGGTCTCTTTCCCATTCCATGGTGGGTAAAGATAAAGTGTCATCTGTTTTTAATAAAAGTTTGTTTATTCTGGAAAAGGTATTTTTTAAATGACCTATCTAAGTAAGCGGTTCAATCATCGGAGGTGGTTGTAGGATGTTGTTCGTCAGTTTAGTTTTAACTTTTAGAGACTGCTGTAGTTGAAGGAATTGAAGGAAGTTGTGGCCAACGGTACTATAGCTTTGGGTTAAAGTTGGGAAGGATATAAGCAAATTGTTTTTAAAAATGTGTTCCAGATGAATTGATGATTCCTTGTCTTTTCCAAGACCCGAAGGTTATTGATCTGTTTTTAACCAGAAAATCTGGGTTGTGCCAGATTGGGGTAAATTTGATTGGAGATAGTGTGACCACTGAGTTTGAGGAATCTCCACCAGGCTGACAGAATTGTTGCGATGAATGTGTTTTTAAAGCAATTATGTTTCCTTATTGAGTTGATTTCAGTAAGAAATGTGAAATCAGATATTGATAACTCCTGACATTCTGATTTGTTCAATGTCCCGCCATCCATGGCCAAATTGTTGCTCTGGTTGTACCCATTTTATTATAAATTGAAGATGGTTCACTAAATAGTAGTATCTGAAGTTAGGGGCTGCTGGGCCACCTGGGCATGGATCTCATCGGGCCATTAGTCCACAGTGCACGTGGCTTTCGCTTTGTGTAAGTCCTGTTGGACTACGCAACCCGATATCTGGAAGCAGTGCCGTTGTGCAATATTTCTGCAAAAAGTGTTGCACAAGCGCTGTTCCAGGTCATCTCCCGTGTCGGGATACAGAAAGAAATCCTTAGCGACCAAGGTGCCTCCTTTTTGTCACGTATACTCTGGGAAATTTATGAGCTATTGGGCATTCGCTCAATCTGGACCAGCGTGTACCACCCCCAGACCGACTGACTGGTGGAGCGGTGCAATAAGACACTGAAGAACATGGTTCCTAAGTTTGTACACGAGGATAGCCGTAATTGGGATAAATGGTAAATGTCTCTCCTTTTGGGAAGGAGACCCCATGGAGTGCTAGTCCTTATTAAGGAAAACTGGGGAGAAGGGCCTAGCACCAGTAAGAATGAAATTCAGTATGTTCTGGACCTGCGAGCAAAACTCCACACGCTGGTTCACTTGTAACGTGAGAATTTGCTCCAGCAACCAGGAACGGCAATTCTATGACAGAGGGACGTGACAGACAGTTTTCACCGGGAGTGCTAGTCTTACTCCCAACATCCAGCTCTAAATTACTCGCCAGGTGGCAAGGGCCCTTTGTGGTCACACGGCGAGTCGGGGAGGTGGATTATGAGGTTGAACGTACTGACAGGCGAGGGGCGACTCAGGTGTATCACCTCAACCTCTCAAAGGCGTGGAGGGAGGGGGTCCGTTTCACTAGGAACCGTGGTAATCAGGAGAGAGGATCTGGACCCGGAGGTTCCAAAGGCTACCAATGAGACCCCGGCCCTTTTACATGACCAGACGTGGCCGCCTTACAGCAATGGTTTGCTGATGTAGTATTCTCTCCGCACGTCTCTCATACACCACCACGTAGAGACAACACCGCGCAGGCGCTGGTTAGGCCGATTCGAGGCAGCTTGGCAGCCGCGGGAAAGGGAACCACGTCATCGTCTGCAGCCTGTGCTTGACCAGCCCCTTGGTCCGCTACAGTAATCAGTACACTAAATAGTTTTCCACTGATGACCTACGAACAGAGATTTGTTTTGACCTTGGATCTATACGTATACAATGACTCTTTGTGATTTCTCTATATTAACAATATAGAATTTGTGTAGGTATACAGGTGACACAGGTTAGCCTATCAAGTAGGGAACTGCTCTTTGGGCCAGATGCTCTCGTAATTCATAAACCTACTGAGCGAAATCCGTTATTTACTTGCTTACTAGCTACCCAAACTTCTCTTGGGTTTTCCTTGCTCATGCTTGTACTAGAATTTGTTTGCAATGGTGGGGTGAACCACCACTCAGCTCTGCTCCAGGGTTGGTCTAGAAGCAGTTGAGTAAGGCCCGAGCAGAGGGCCTAAGAAGATGAAGGAAGCCAAAGAAGGTGACCTGAGGGTGTTGGGTGTGTAGGGTGTTGAATGTTGTGATGCCTGAAGACTCAAGAACGATTTGTTTGTCGAGAATAAATATTTTTACAAATTAAAAGAGCTGTGAGGCGCAAGTCACACGTGCACATCTGTTATGGCAAAATATGGATATTACTTTAGATGCAATACATTACTTTAGAATTATAGATATTGCTTTAAAGTAATATCTATCATTCGCAACAACACATCTTGCCTCAAACAGAGGCAATCAATTTGGATTTGATTTGGGAAAAATGTATAAACACCATCAGCACATACATTTAAATACATTTTAAGTGGTAATCTGTATGATTTTATTTTATAAAAAAATCCCCTATTTTATAATTTTTTCAGCTGGCACGTTTTAAGAAATACCCATTGAATGCATTTTTGTCATGCATATGTAGGGGGTGGTAGCTCTACCGCTCAGGCGGTAGAGCTGGTGGTCTAGTGATCTAAAGGTTGCTGGTTCGATCCCAGGCTCCTGCTAGCATGCTGTAGTGTCCTTGAGCAAGACACTTAACCCTTAATTGCTCCTGATGGCTGCGTCCGTCGGTGTTTGAATAATTGTAAGTCGCTTTGGATAAAAGCGTCTGCTAAATGCAATGTAATGTGATATGCTCTATGTCATGGTGTTGACAATGTCCACCTTTCACCACAAGAGTATAAAGATCGAGCATGTGCAAAAGTGAAAGGCTGACAAAGCTAGTTGCTTTCACTAAACTGTCACTATGGATGTAAAGTATCCAATCACCTCACATGACCAAGAAAATAAAAACTACTTATGAGCAATGAATTGTACTGTCTTACAACATAGATGAGGGTAAACCCAAAAATAATTCTGTTTCAATTTCAATTGATTCAAGATTCAAGATTCAAGAGGTTTATTCGTCACATACATATACATACTTCCATACATATATGCAGTGAAATGTAATGCAACGCACCCGGTGATAACACACAATATGTCCTAGGAAAAATTTCTTTCTAAAAGACCAACTAACTGACTCCTAAAACGTAATACAGTAAGTCGAATACTTATAGAATAAAAAATAAAAATATATAGAATAAAATATAATACAATAAAATAAAATGAAATAAAATGAAATAGATAGAGGGAATATGCTTATGTATATGGAATAGGTAATTATGTATATACAGATATGTGCATTAAAGTGGCATGTGAATTAAAGTGGCATTTGAATAAAGTGAGGTAGTGTTTGGGATAATACAGCACAGTATACAACAGTACGGCGCAGCAATACGGCATCACAAACAACCCTGAACAGTGACACAGTATGCGGTACAGTATGCTACATAATGGTACAGTTGCCTGACCGCAGCAGCTGAAACAGTCAGTTGTTGGGGTGATGAGGATCCTTCATGATCCTGTGGGCTCTGCTACTACACCTCCTGGTGTATAACTCCTGCAAGGGGGGGAGGGTAATTCCAGTGGTGCGTTCAGCTGAACGCACCACCCTCTGCAGGGCCCGCCTGTCCTGAGCAGTACAGCTCCCAAACCAGGCAGTATTGTTGCCTGTCAGGATGCTCCCCACTGCTCCACAGTAGAAGGACTTGAGGATCCTCACCGAGACCCGGAATTTCCTCAGCTGCCTGAGGTGGTAAAGACGCTGCCTCGCCTTTCTCACCAGAGTGTCTGTATGTACAGTCCATGTTAAGTCCTCTGTGATGTGGACTCCCAGGTATTTGAAGCTGCTCACCCTGTCAACAGAAGTCCCATTAATCACCAAGGGCGCGTGCATCCTCGATTGTGATCCTCGCCATAAGTCCACAATGAGCTCCTTAGTTTTGCTGACGTTCAGGTGGAGGCTGTTGTCCTGGCACCAGAGTGACAAGTCAGCCACCTCCTCGCGGTAGGCCTTCTCGTTGCAGTCGGTGATCAGGCCCACGACAACGGTGTCGTCAGCAAACTTTATGATGGTGTTGGAGCTGGACCTGGCCACACAGTCATGTGTGTACAGGGAGTACAGTAGGGGGCTGAGGACACAGACCTGGAGGGATCCTGTATTCAGGGTGAGGGAGTTTGACATGTACTTCCCTGCCCTGACCACCTGGGGGTGGGCTGTGAGGAAGTCCAGGATCCAGGCACACAGCGGAGCATTCAGTCCGAGCTCCTTCAGCTTGACAGCCAGTCTGGTGGGGACTATGGTGTTATAGCTGAACTATAATCGATGAACAGCATTCTCACATAGGCCCCCTTCTGGCCATCCAGATGCGTGAGCGTGGTGTGCAGTACCTAGGAGACTGCGTCATCCGTGGATCTGTGGATCTGTGGATCTGTTTGGCTTGTTGGGCTTTCAGTGTAATCCAGACAGACAAGTCAGACAAGTCAAAGTATGTTTTGTTTACTTTGACATTTCACAAATTAGAATAAATTAAAATAATAAAATATTTTTTTTCATGCATATGCATGATAAAAATGTAGAGATAAAATTGCATATACTTGATAACAATGCACTGCACTGCAAATATGTACATATGTACATATATACATATACCTTCATACAGTATACTTTACATACATACATGCCACAAGAGCCCAGAAAAAAAGCCCAGAAATATGTACATGCATGTGAGACACAATGCAGGGTGTGTATGTTGTAGGGCCAGCCAAACAGATTAGGATTAATTATTATTACCCAAAATAACAGCAAAAGAGATTATGATTTTAAGATTGTTTGGATCGAGATGGAATCACTTTTGCAATCAATCTTGTCGGCGCCAAATGGCAACCAATACAGCCAGCTCTGAGACTATTGAGAAATTTGGGCCCCGAGTCCGAATCTCTAATGCATGACGGGTGCTCTAAGGCTAGGGATCTCGGTGGGTAAATGCTCTTTATAGCTTTGAAGCGAGTGCACGGTAGGCTTTCGTGTGTAAGGCCTAATTTTTTACACAGATATGATGGCACTATAGTCTATGGATTTGTATGTTAAAAGCAGACCTTTAAAATCAGCTCTAGCCTGTCCAACCAGCACAGAGGGGCTAGGGACAGCGTAATATGAGCACATTTCCTAGTTTTGTTCACTAATCTTGGTGCAGCATTTTGAACCAGTCGGAGACCTCTGGGGGCTGACATTGCCAAACTGGAGAATAACATATTTACAGTACAGTCGTCACAGTAGTCAAATGCTGCTGACACAAATGTGTGTATTAAGGTTTCAGCATTGGTCATGGGTAACAGGATGGCTTTTGGCATTGTAGGTATATGGCAAAATGCTATCTAAATTATTTGTTCTTTATGAGGGGATGGAACGTGAGTGAGCTGTTGAAAGTAACGCCAAGATTTTTAATGATGAGGCTCAGTGATATGGTGTAACCATCAAAATATTGGGTCAACCCTTCAAAGGAATGCTTGTGTTTGTATGGTCCAACAGTCGGCTGACAATTTAGTCAGGATTTAAATGGAAAAGTGACAATGGCACACTTTAGGGTTGAGAGATCAGAGTTTGGTTAGATGGGTATGTATCGCCCCAACACGATGTTTGAGTGTTTGGGTCCAGTTTCTGAGGTAGCAACCACGAAGGTTTGGTGTTTGGTGGAACATATAATACCCTACTAATAAACAAAGCGAATGCAAAACTCCACAGTCTCTATTCACATTGGCTAGACTTTTGTTTAAATAACTGAACCAGACAACTCTTTTGAATTAAAATAAGTAACAGTTTACTGATTGTTTTTCATATGTACAAATAATAACTACCCTTTTAATTGAAAAAAACTTAAAACATCAATAGCACAAATCAGCAAAATTAGTAGACAAAACAAACAGTACACACAAAACTTACATTTCTATTTCTTTCCCAATATCAAACAGGTCAATTGAACTACGTAGCACAACATTAACCACAACCTTGGGCCCACACACACTCACTCACTCACTCGCACATAGGTGTAGAGGAATACCGTTGCAGGCCTGTGCATCGCTCGGGTGTGGTGCTGCCGAAAGACAGTCGTCGACAGAGGGGAAAAAACAAGTCCAACTCACAAGTCCAAGGTAAACCCTGTAAAGCAGGTTGTGGTCCAAAAAAATAAAACAGTGACGGAAGTGAAATCCTCATTAGGAATCACTTGAAAAAGTCCTTCACAAGTCGGCTGATCTAGCGATTCACCGACGTTAGTTTAGCAGGCACTCGCACTACACATTTACCTTAATAGACTGCGATTAAGCCAGAAATGTATGTGGTCTGAAGCTAACTTTTTCTGGTTTCTTCAATCATTCACCGCGCTACCTCTCCATCCTCTCGTCTCTCTCCCGTTCTCTCCCTGATTCATTGTTCGTCCGTGCGCCCGCACATGTCTAACTTCCGGGTGACCTCACTTCCGTAAACTGATCCCAGCGAGTGAGAGCGGGTGACCTCACTTCCATAAACTGAGCTGAGGCGTTGAACCGTGCTAACGTCGATCGATCGTCTTCCCTTCGCTCCCCCCACGCCCCAAAACTCTGGTTTCCCCACCCTTAACCTCAAGCCAATTACCACAGGTGGCACTGATGGATACCCCCAGTAACCAATCAAACAATATCGGTTAGAACTGCTTATTTTAACTACTTATTAACGTATTTACATTCTACCCTATTTATGATTAAATTGTCTTACTCTTTCATTTAACCAATTTTCTATCTTAATTAAACTAAATTCATTTCAGTTTAATTTCCTTTCTTTTAGGAACTAACTTGTTTTAATCCCTTTAATTTACACCGGGCTACAGGTACATACAGTTGTGTGTCATCAGTGTCACAGTGAAAATTAAGACTATGAATAATGGTTGTGTACTCTTCTGCACGTTGACCAATGTTATCTTCGTGCAAGATTTATCTCAGAAGCACACCCGAAGACCTCTGTGCAGGTCGAAGAGACTTCCTTTAAAGCCGGTTCGACCTCCTTTCTTCTGTGCACTGTGGGACCTTGCTCCCACCATGCGCTGTGGCATCTTGCTCCCCACCATGCGCTGTGGAAACTTGCTCCCCTCTAGGTGTGGTGTAGGACCTCTCCGCTGCCCAGGTAGGGGGACCGGCATGAAGGGCTGAGATGTGCCGATTACTGTTGGCACTCTGAACAGTGGACGTCGACTGTACATTCCATGGCTTGATGTGTCGTCGAGGCACAGCATCTGAAGCATATGGAATGCTCTCAGAAATGTTTCTTCTGCACAAGCTGTTTTTTTTTCTGAGGGCCCTACATGTTTGAGTGAGTGCGGCATTTTGTGGATGGGGCATTGCTGTCGGGGTCCTCCTGGGGCTATCCTTTAGGCTATGGGATGGCAGACCCTCCAACCCCTGTTTTGTGGACAAAGATTGTTGAGATAAGGGTCTTCAACTTCCTTGCCGGGAGCCTCTCCGCTTTGGGCAGTGCAGTACAAGTAGCTTGAAGAGTGAAGCCAGGGTCCAATCTCATATCCGCATGACTGCACAAACCTCACAAAGAACGTGCAAGGCGGGTATGCTGAACCTCGGATCGTCCATTCCTCTTGAAGATTGTATGCAAGTTTCTCCGAAATGGGGCTCATCCCTCTAGCTGTGTCGAAGTAGGCGAGGCAGGTCCCTCATGCTTAGATCTGGTGAATAGGTCTAGACTCACACTGGACTTGAGGTTCAATCCCTCTATGGCATTGCAGAAGCTCGACCTCCATGACGGATAGGTTTCTGGGCGATTGTTAAATGTCTTCAGCCCTGACGATTAGAGGTCCCAGCGAGCCATGTATGGGCATATATCGGCCGTGGACGCCGGTCCGTCGACTGTGGGTCTGCGGTGGTTAGGGGGAGGGTCGCTGTTGATATGTGGTCCTCCGCAATGTAGAGCTCTGCGAGGTGGTAAGGGGAGGCCCGCATCCCAGGGTCCTCCGTGGACTGATGACTAATTTTCTTCCCCTCCCAATCGGCACTGTGACATTGTAGCATTGTGACAGAATTGCAACATCGTAACACTGTGCTAAACATAGCAGCCAGTCAGGCGGAACACAAGGCAGTCGGACTACCACCACGGACACAGATAAACATCTCCTTCCGTCTGCCTCGTTATTGCCCTTCAGAAAGCAGAATCTAAGTTAATTTGGGTATGCATACAGTGCGGTAGTTATGACAACGTATTGACAGGTTCTGTGCATTTGAATAGAGATTGATCGTTAATCTGCATACTCTTCTGGTATTCAACAGTTTCACACCGCTGCCATTAAAGATATCTAAAGTTTTTTCCTTTCTCGGGTACTTTTTTGTGTACTTTAGAGTGTTTAGCTCGCTGTATAGCTATGTATGCCTTCACGTGGCAAGGACAGAAGATGTACGGATGATGTCTCTAAGAGGTATCATAAAACAAGGTAAGGGTCCAAGGACAAAACCCTGGGGCACACCTGGGGCAGATGATCTTATGGTTCTCCATTTGTAGGCTGACATTAATAAATTGTATTAATTACCATTGCACACTTGCTAAAAGTGGACAATTACAACAACAAATTGCAGGTTGTTGACAGCTTAGATCAT
>NC_137191.1:3719228-3724228 GCF_960531495.2 Zeus faber
ATTTTTTTTTTCGAACCAATGGGTCCGAAAAAAGTAAGTGCTGAGAAGAAGAAGCGGATGATGTCCATTGACTTAAAGCGCCAAATGATAGAAAAACATGAGCGAGGTGTGCGTGTGATGGAATTGGCGAGCAAGTACGAGCGTAGTACTTCTACGATATGTACTATACTGAAGCAGAAGGAGACGATAAAGGGTATTACGCCAGCCAAGGGTGTTAAAATAATGTCTTAAGCTGCGGAAAAGATGGAGAATCTGCTGTTGGTGTGGTTGACGGAGAAGCAGCTCGCAGGAGATAGCGTGACGGAGGGTATCATCTGCGAGAAGGCAAAAATGATCTACACATTCTCTTTTATTATGTTTTATTATGTTTTGGGGGTGGTTTTTTGGGGGCTGGAACGGATTAATGGCATTTCAATTAATTTCAATGGGGAAAATTGATTTGCTATATGAGCAGATTGAATTACGAGCTCTGTCACGGAACGAATTAAACTCGTAAGTCAAAGTACCACTCTATAATGCTTTTTTCTAAGGCATAAACGTTTACCCCATTGAACTGCATTCAAGCCCAGGGAGAAGCTGTAATAATTCAGCAAAGTCTAACTATGAACAGTTGTGAATGACGGGAACCAAACTAATAAGGCCTGGGTTGAAAAAATGTGCAATCTTTGCTTTAAGAACATTTGTTTTCCTCCAATTTTTTTTAAATCCAGTTTAGCCAATCGGAAACTCAGTGAACAAGTTACTTTCAACTAAACTAATTGAGGAGAAGAACCACATTTAACTCTAACTTACTCTGGACTGTCTGAAATACCGGATTTCCAAACAAATTTGGTGTACATTTTTCTGGAGTTTAACATGGCGGCAGCATGTGTCTTTCACGAATGCAGGAGATCAATCAAGATGAATCACCGACATCATGCGTTATGATGATAAAAAAATAAGGATCGTTTGATGGCCCAAATTAGAAGATATTTGGGGACGGATGATGCAGTCGTAAACGATTGGCAATAATTGTTTGCGACTCTGAGGTTGGATGCAGGCAAAGGTCAGCTCATCAATCAATCAGGCTGATTGACAGATGGTCAGAGGTTCAGTCCTTCAGTTAGACAGACACTCTACCACTCATCATGGCACCTGATAAACTTTCTCACTTACAAAAGAGTATTAATACAAACAGTATCCTCCATCTCTGAAGGTATCCAGTACAGCCACACAGCTATTTGTTTACTCTGGCAGGTGTCGAGGTTTGAGCCCAGAAAGGATTGTGTTGCTTGATGGATGAGGCGAATGACAGACAGATCATAGGCCAAGCGTTAAACAAGGGAGGGATAACAAGCAAGCGAGGGAGGATAGACAATCAGATATGAGACAAACAGGTAGTTTGTCTGCAAAATGGCAGCTGTCAAGAGATTACATCAGTGAAAGTCTCATTAGTGCGGACGTCATCGGGTCTTAGCCCCCAGGCAGCTCGCAGCGAAAGAGCAAATAGTCTGCTATAGCTACTTTTGTTTGGTCTTGCTCCAGAACAACACCAGAGGACAAAAAGACATCTGCTGTGGAACCAGAAGAGCGATCATTATATATATATATATATATATATATATATATATATTTGTCCAATAACCAGGTCTCTGGAGTGATATCAGAACGTTGATACAGTATAAAGACTATTGTAGATAGGTAAATAGGTACTTCATTCATCCAGAGAGGAAATTGCAGTGTCCCAGCAGCTCGCATCAGCAAAAAGACAAAATAATAATCATAATGCAAATACAATAAAAATATGAAAAGATGGAGGAAATATATGGAAAATGTCGAAAATAGACAATAATCCTGACAGTTACATAATCGTCCTCTTCCTAAAATAATGGCATCCGTCATTTTTTGACAAAAGTGATTGTTTTGGCCTAAATCATCTTCTCATGGTGTTGGCCACCTCTGGTAAAATTGCCTACCTCCTCAGTATGTCAATAATCATCTATTGTCATAACCTTTTTGAATTAAATCATTCATAAATATAATATGTTTGGTTCAGTTTTTTGTGTTTTCTGAAAAACCTGAAAAAATGACTTATGCCATTATTTTAGGAAGGTGCTGTTGGAAATATACAATAAACCTAACAGTTGACTATAACCAATGAAGAATACAAGAAAAAAAATTGCCAGATAACAGAAGACAACAGAAAAACAATAAACAAAATGTAAATAAATACATTTTAAGTGAAAAAACGAAATGACCAGAAAATTAAAAGGTCATGTCAAAAATGAGATACGATCCTATACAATGACGTATGAAATAAAATCAGTGAAGAAGAAAGATGAATGTACACTAAACCAGAAAATTGTGGAATTGCGGAATTGAACATAAATGTCAAAATATATTTAAAATTATTTTAAATTCTAAAATAAGAATTGGTCAAAACATAAAAGCAATGGATACACACACAGCTACTATATATATATATATATATATATATATATATATATATATATATATATATATATATATATATATATATATAAATAAATAGTATATATACAGACAGATGCAATGACACAGCCAATGACACACAGATTAGTATTTTCAGCAGACTGTGGCTAATCCATTTACTACACTATTTAGGGTCCCCCCCATTTTTTTTTTTTTTATCAAATCCGATTTTTCAAATTTCACCGTCTCTTGCGCAAAATATGTTATTGCTTGCTTGACTTTCAATTAAGTGAAAACACAAGAACAATTTCTTTCTTTTAAATATAACGTTCACTCACCGTGACAGTGCTATACTGTATAAAAAAGGAATGAATGTAGAACGTTGATTCGATTAGTTAGTAGGTTGGTTCAAAATATGAACTAATAGGTCACCTGAGTCGTGATGTTTCTTAGATACTGGCAGGAGGAGTGTTTTGGCTAAATGATTAGCATGTGTTGTCTCTCACTCTCCGTGTCTCATCCTGGAGGCAGCTGGTGTGCCGATGTTTCAGCAACGATTAAACCTACTCTGCTTCCAAAAAAATATGTCTTTCTCACTTTGTGTGTGTAAGTGCATGTGTGCATGCGTCCATGGGTGCATGTGTGAGTGTGTGTGTGTGTGTGTGTGTGTGTGTGTGTGTGTGTGTGTGTGTGTGTGTGTGTGTGTGTGTGTGTATGTGTGTGTGATGAATTATCACCTGGACTCCAGTATCAGGACTATGTCAGACTCTCACATGACAAAGATTTCCTGCACTTACACTAGCTCATACACTCCCTTTCTGTGACGTCAGACACACCCCCACACACACTAATATGTTTGTGAATATTTCATGTACATATATGTAAACTTTTACACTAAACGCAAACACACAAAAACACACACATTTATGCCGTCACACATCCTGTCATATGTATACAAATGCACACGTATACAGACAGACACACACACACAGACACACACACACACACACACACACACACACACACACACACACACACACACACATACACACAAACAGTTCTACCACTTCTGAGTTATACAGTTCACAGACACACACACATACAGTATACATAAATAAAGAACACAAACAAGGACACATTTATACCGTCGTATATATACACATGCACACACACACACACACACGCACGCACGCATGCACACACGCACGCATGTGCGTGCGCACACACACACACACACACACACATACACACACACACATTAAGCCGTAAAGAAACACCCTTTCAGATGAAAGCGATGGACTTTTTTTCTTGCCGGTCTCATGCTGTGTAGTGAAGTCCTTTCCAGAATTGCATGGACACACACACACACACACACACACACACACACACACACACACACACACACACACACACACACACACGTACACATGGTGCATTTGATGAGATGTGTGGCAGATATACGGGCTGGAATGTGGCCATAAAATATATTCTGGAATCACCCCGCGCTTTTCCCAAGCACGCAAACAGTGAAACTACTTAAGTAATAGCACAGGAAATGGAGGGAGCAGGGAGCAAAGTGGGGGGGGCGAAAGAGAGGCACGTCGTGGTCGCAGAAGTTTGTTTCAGGCTTGTTTCCGCGTCATCTCACCACGCCACATGTCAAGCGGCATCCAGCGTAAAGTTTCATGTGACAACGCTCTCGCTGGAAGCCAGGAGGAGGGATCTATCTGAAGCTCACCGACATCCCATTGTGATTACCTGCACTTTAGATAATTGTATTTAGGCAGTTGAAAATAAGACCCAAGTCATCAAAATTATACATTATTTTCTTCAAGGGATATTCTAATATTTTGGGGGGAAAATTGCCTTTTGTTGCCTGGTTCCGCCAGTCTTTATTTACAGTCCCTATCACAAGAGAGACTGGCCTTTCACAGTGAGCATTTGATTTGAATCTGATTTGAACACCAACCAATCAGATTAACGAACCACGTGACGCTATTACCATGCGTCAGAGATAATCTCTTGTTACTTTATTTGATAATTTAACATGACAAATATATGGAAATACAAATCCTATATTCTTATAACATTTGAAAGATCAGGCTCCAAATTCAAGTTACAAAACAAACAGTCTTACAGTTTGCCGTCAGAGATGATCTCGGTATACGCACTAGCCAACCTTATCTGCATGGTAGTGATCCCAAGATTTGAAGCCTCATGTGTCTGGTCCTCTATGAGAGTGATAAGTGGCGAAATAACAATGAAAATAGGTTTCTTCTTGTCCGGGAACATCTTCTTTCCTGCCAAACTGGCAGCAAGCTGATAAACCAAGCTCTTTCCGAATCCAGTCGGAAGAACAGAGAAAATGTCTCTTCCTCTGATAAAGTCAAACAGCGCACGCTTTTGTTTGTGTTTTATTGCAATTAATATCTATTTCTGCTAAAACTGATGCAATTGCTGAATCGTCACGATTGTCTTTGGGAGTAGCCATTATAATTATTTTGAAATGCGGTCACTGCACTCTGTACTGCATCATCAACAAACCCGCCTCCTGGAACAACGGCAGACTC
>NC_137191.1:4356728-4376728 GCF_960531495.2 Zeus faber
ATGTGCATCTAATGGGTTCCTACTTGTCCTGCAGGCGATGTTTGACTTTCGCAGCAGCAGCAAACTGGAGCTGAGCCTGAAGGCGGGAGAGGTGATCTTCCTGCTGCGCAAAGTGAACGCTGACTGGCTGGAGGTGAGAGAGAGAGAGAGAGAGAGAGAGAGAGAGAGAGAGAGATAGGGAGGGGGGGAGATAGAGAAAGAGGGAGGAGAGAGAGAAAGAGAGGGGGAGGGAGGAAGTGAGGGAGAGAGAGAGAAAGAGAGGGGGAGGGAGGAAAAGAGGGGGGGGGCAAGAGAGAGAGATGGGCAATTAGAATGTTTGAAGGAGGGCTGGGGGGGGGCAGAGAAGGAGAAAGAGCCATAGAGAGTAATGGGGAGGGATGAGGTGGGAGATAACAAATTGAACAGGTATGAGAGGTAGAATGGGAAAGTTCGACAGAGGGATGGAGCGGGGTGAGTCAAGGAGAGATGGAAGGAGAGAGAGAACGGTGGGGAGGGGAGGAGGAATGAAGGGAGAGAGCAAAACAAAAAGAAAGAAAGAAGGAAAAGGAGTGCAGTGGAGGGATAGAGGGGGTGGTGAGAGTTGAGACAATGAGCAGAGGCAGGAAAGGTCAGAAACGAGTGACAGAGAGAGAGAAGGAGGTTCAGGTTTGATTGACTGTTTCATCCAGATCAATGGTATTAATGCAGCAATTATTTGTCTACGTCTTCTTTACATTTAGCAGACGCTTTTATCCAAAGCGACTTACAATTGTTCAAACACCGACGGACGCAGCCATCAGGAGCAACTAGGGGTTAAATGTCTTGCTCAAGGACGCTACAGCATGCTAGCAGGAGGAGCCTGGGATCGAACCAGCAACCTTTAGATCACTAGACGATTACTAGACTAGATTACTAGACAATTATTATATTATTATTATATATTATATTATTTTATGTCAACTTTTGACTTATTTTACTTGAACAACCTTTTCCTTATCCAGGACCCCTTCATTTGATGTGCATTAGGTGCACTGACACGATTTGGTGAGATTTGAATCTTTAAATTAGATTTAGAATCTATACTAAATCATATTTAGGTAGATAACAGTGAAACTAGCATCAAATCAGCCATTATTGTCGATTTTCTAATGGAGCTTCTTGTAAAAGAAATAATGGAACCTAATGGAGTGTCCCTGGAAGCACCTGAAGGACCTCTGGAGGTAGCCAGACCCCACTTTGAGAACCACCACAATATATCATATGGGCTTCAGCTCCTGGGACCTGATTAGGTTCTGGACCCAGCTCAGAATTTTGTCAGTCTAATCGGATTCGGCTGTTCAATGCGAATGTACGCCGGCGGGGGTGGGGGTGGAGCGACAGCTAGGCTCTTCCTATAGGCTAGATGAGGTGTCTGCGATCGGCGTGCCTGAACGCTGTGTTTTTACTTTATTTTACGTCTCCTTATGCTTGTTGTTTATTTAATTTTGTTCATTTTTTTTATAATAATTGCAATTTATTTTGGAATGGCAGGTATCATATAAATGTATATTTGTGTCTTAAAAGTGAAAGAGACTTTAATTTGTAGTTTGAACCGGACATTTCCATGTTAGTTATATGTTGTGTTCTACTAAAACTCAGTAGAGTTACAGGTTGAATTCTAGTGAAACTTGGAAACAGTTCGATATGAAACTTTATTGAACTCAGGGACGGTTTCATGTTCTGTTATTGTTCCATTGTGAGTAATGAACAATAATAAACACAAAATCAGCAATCTCACTACTGTGGTAACTGAATTGCAGTGTAGTCCATATGCGCAGCTTTCCAATCCCGTGAGCGTGATCAGATCATGGGATGTATTTGTCATCGACGTACAGCAGAGCAGAAATCCGAATCTGCAGGTCAGACTTAGAAAAAAAATATGAAATAGGAATCGGCAAGAAAATTACAATCGGTGCATCTCTGGTTGGTAAACATGTTCGGTAACTTTACGAGATGATGCATTTCAAGGGGCATATCCTAATGATATGAATTAGTAAACTGTATATATTTAGCCGTAGTATCTCACATACGATGTGATGAACCTCATTATGAGACGCTACAGTGTCGATAACTGATGGAGTCGTTTAATTGCAGAAACTCAAACGCCACAGAGACTCCCTCTGACACTACTGTGGTACTCTAAATATTAAAAATATTTTCCCAAGGTTGCCAGATCTGTCTTATGGAACGAAACGGTGCGTAATGGGGACACTTTCTCTGTGACTCTCTCCCTGATCGCCCCCTCTCTATGCGTTATGTGCAGAAAATTATCTTAACGAGTCTATGAGTCGAGCCCCGTTCCTCCGTGCCTCGTGTCCACGCTGCTTTAAACTGTTTAATTTGGAGGAACTGGGCTCGGCTCTCCGTGTTGCTCTCTGCCATCGACGCGCTCGGAGAGCCGGGTCCGTGTCCGGGCGTGGATGATTCACACATATTAAATATATTTATGATTCCCCTTATTCATGATTCCTCGTTGAAATGTTATGACTGTGCATTTTGTAAGCTTCTATCTGTTTTATTCTGTTATTGAAATGCACACTGACTGACAAAAAAATCCCACAAAAAAACGACTGCTGGACTTTAAGAATCTCAATCGACTGACGGGTCCCCAACTGATGATTCAACTCGTCCACTCGTCGACGAGTTGAATGGACATTAGACCTGATACTGGAGGAAATGGGACCCGATACTGGAGGAAATGGGACCCGATACTGGTGGAAATGGAACCCGATACTGGTGGAGATGGGACCCGATACTGGAGGAAATGGGACCTTATACTGGTGGAGATGGGACCTTATACTGGAGGAAATGGGACCTGATACTGGAGGAAATGGGACCTGATACCTTGTGGAAATGGGACCCGATACTGGTGGAGATGGGACCCGATACTGGAGGAAATGGGACCTTATACTGGTGGAGATGGGACCTTATACTGGATAAGATGGGACCTGATACTAGAGGAGATTGGACCTGATACTGGAGGAAATGAGACCTGATACTGGAGGAGATGGGACCTGATACTGGAGGAAATGGGACCTGATACTGGAGGAGATGGGACCCGATACTGGAGGAAATGGGACCTTATCCTGGATAAGATGGGACCTCATACTAGAGGAGATGGGACCTGATACTGGAGGAAATGGGACCTGATACTGGAGGAGATGGGACCTGATACTGGAGGAAATGGGACCTGATACTGGAGGAAATGGGACCTGATACTGGAGGAGGTGGGACCTGATACTGGAGGAAATGGGACCTGATACTGGAGGAGGTGGGACCTGATACTGGAGGAAATGGGACCTGATACTGGAGGAAATGGGACCTGATACTGGAGGAGGTGGGACCTGATACTGGAGGAAATGGGACCTGATACTGGAGGAGGTGGGACCTGATACTGGAGGAAATGGGACCTGATACTGGAGGAGATGGGACCTGATACTGGAGGAAATGGGACCTGATACTGGAGGAAATGGGACCTGATATGGAGGAGATTGGACCCGATACTGACCTGATACTAGTGGAGATCTGAAACTAGAGGAGGTGGAGTGGAGATGGGAGCTGATACTGGTGGAGATGGGATGGAGGTAGGTCTTGATACTGGTGTAGATCGGTGGGGGCGCAAGAACCCAGCATCTGAAATGACTTAACAGGGAAGCCAGCAACATTTAAATGTTTGCACGCAGCAACAAGATTGGATCATCAAAGACATGTATGATTTAGTAATCCGTACCGTTTAGTAATCCATGGGAATGGTTGAGTAATCCGTGGGTATGGTTAATAAACCATACCAGTTCTCATGGTTTACTAACATTTAAAAAAAAATTCATCACAGGTCTGTAAAACTGTTAGAGGTTGGTAAGTAATTGAGTAAGTTCAACAAGGGAAATAAAGGACAAGTAGCATTCAGACAGATACAAAAACACACATGACCACACAAATACTAAAACATACTACTACAAAGAGGTATATTACAAAAAAAGCCAGTCTAAAAAAAAAGTGGGTTTTTAGGTGACATTTGAAACAATCAATGGACTCGGCTGATCTGATGGTTAGGGGCAGAAGGTTTGATAGAGAGGGTGCTAAAACGACGAATGACCAGCCACGTGTTCAGCCTCTTCAGCCTTGATCGAGGGACCACCAGGAACCGTTGATCAAAGGATCTGAGGGAACCAGTGGTGCTGTACGGTTTTAACAGCTCGGTGATGATATACATAGGGGCCTGACCGTGTGGTGCTTTAAAAGTGATTAAAATAATCTCGAAATCAATTCTGAACTTTGATTGGCTGCCAGTGCAACGACGACAGAATGGGGGTTGATGTGGCAACCGCACCTTGACTGGGTTATAAGCCTTGCAGCTGCGTTTTGCACCATCTATAGTCGAGCCATGGTGCCTTGGCTCAGGTATGAAAAAAGTGCATTGCAATAATCAAGGCGTGGAAAAAAATGAAAATATGGATGTGTTCAAGGTTGTTTAAAGATGGGACGGCTTCGAGTTAGGAGGACAGACCCAACGGCCACGGTGTTGATCAAACAACTCCTGTGGCAGGTAGAACTTCTTCGGCTCCTCTTTTTTAACGATAGAGTGGAAGCTGGGTCTTTGGGTCCTGGGAGATTGTGGTTCACTGTACTGAACAACACTGTCCAACAAACATATGTGCGAGTGTCCTTTACGTGTCACAAGCAAAAACTGTAGCTGGCCTTTTAAAACCAGTGAGTAATCTTTTCAACGTTCTTGCTGGGAACATCCATAAATAATAATGAAAGAAGAAAAGTCTGGAAAATGTGGGTTCGGCTGAGATGTGTGGGCATCTTAAAAGTGACTGGATGAGAACTTAGCGTGAAGGTGGGAGTGGATTAGTGAGAGAGAGAGAGAGAGAGAGAGAGAGAGAGGGAGAGGCTGAAGATGGTACAAATGGTGAGAGAGATACTCAACACGGAATACTGTTTGTGTGCGTGCGTGGCCTTGGGCTGTGCACTGTACACACTATTACTATTAGCCCAACGAGAGTGGTAAAGTCAGGTACAACTGCAAAAGATGGATATACAGATGACTAGGCTGTCTTTTAGGCTCAACAAAAACCTGTTTTCGGCTTCACAAATCTGGACCAAACAAGGCCAACACACAGAGTTGCAAAACCTGGACCCCTGAGAAATGGAAAAAAACTATGAATATGTTCTTATCAGTCATAATTTAACCTTCATTTCCTATACTCAGATGGGTTCACATTTGGAGAAAGCCAAAGGATGCCTTCAATCTGATGGTTGGTTCATGAATGGTATGGGCAGCCATGTTATGGGGTCCAATAATTGCTCTACATGGTCATTTAAGAGCCAAGGACTATGACACTATTTTACAAGACCAGCTGCACCTGCCCATGGTTCCCATATCCCAAATACTCACACCCACACACACACACACACACTCACACACTCACACACTCACACATTCACACACTGCTTCATCCATGCAAGGAAAATTAAAGTGGTTTTGTGAACACCAGGTTGCAGTGAACTACCTTCCATGGCTTCCCCAACCACCTGATGTGACCATCCTTTAACCTTTATGCAAATGATTCTGCAGTGACAAGTGCAAAGTAGATTTCCAGCTCCAAGGAGGCACTGCAGCTGTTCTGAGGCCAAAATACAGCCCTACTCCTTGTTAGGTCCTTGATTCATATATTTCTTTTCGGTTCCTTCTTGGTTGAAAAGAGTCTATACGTGTATTGATTCATCTGTCCCTGAAGAGTTGTTTACCACTAACATAGTGCCCTACTATAAGGATTTGATGTTAGAGCACAGGGATGAGTGTAATGCTGTGTTCACACCAAAATTAGCAGGTTGACCTGGGTTTAAAAAACCCACTAATTTAAAAAATAGACCCCTTCCCCACTACCGGGAGAATTTCTTAAAAAAAAAATTCTGGTGTGTCACGTTCGACATCACAATGCACGGGAGAAGTCATGTGTCATGTTTCCAGTTTGATTAGGAACAAAACAGAAGAGGAGACAACAACTTAAACAAACAACAACATAAACTGTAAAACTTGAAAACAAGTGTTTTGAGCCATTCAAAAGAATCTGATCGTTCATGAACGACCCAACACGACAGTAGATGCAGCGTGGAGCAACAGCAGCAC
The DNA here is from genome assembly GCF_960531495.2 of Zeus faber. NCBI lineage: Eukaryota > Metazoa > Chordata > Actinopteri > Zeiformes > Zeidae > Zeus > Zeus faber. Next base: position 4,362,883 of record NC_137191.1, read on the forward strand.
GGGTACTCCTCCATGCTGCCGGTGCTCCATGCTGCCGGTGCTCCATGCTGCCGGTGCACGAGTGCACACCTGGCCTTCCGCGGCGGGGAGCAGGGACCGGCGGGGAGCATCCTTATTCATCAGATGTTTTTCATTAAAAAAAAAAAACGAATTGGGAATAATACGCAGTGATCTGGGGTCTCTTTTACTTTTTCCCTCTTTAATTCTATTCTATTCTGTTCCATTATTTTCTGTTCGGTTCTATTCTGCCATTGCACTCTATTCTGTTCTCCTCCCAGGGCATGGTGAACAACCAGACTGGCATTTTCCCAGAATCCTTTGTGAAGATCATCAAGCCCCTCCCAGACAGCGACACGGAGAGCGAGGGGGCCACAGCCTCTGCCGGCACCTACAGCTGCCTCCGCTGTTACCTCCTCACACCCTCCGGAGTCGACACCAGGTGTGTGTGTGTGTGTGTGTGTGTGTGTGTGTGTGTGTGTGTGCGTGTGTGCGTGTGTGTGTGCGTGTGCCTTCGTAAGACAATGTGGTAAATATGACCCAGCAAGCTGACTGTTGTATTATCGACTCTAAAACTTAGTCATTTACCCACAAGTTCAACCCATTCTCTTTAACTTAGTAAAAAAAAATTTTTTTTAAAAGGTGTTGCCTAGGCAACTACTACTACTCGTGAAGTCGTGACTCTGGGTTTTGGGTCTGAATGTTGCACCTCTTTAAGTCTCATCTCATGTGGATGTTGTGCAGGGACGTGTGTGTGGAGGAAGACATCAGCACTCAGCCGTCCTACAGCGACCTGATGGCCCGCATGAGGTAGGCAGGGCACACACATACACACACACACACACACACACACACACACACACACACACACACACCTCTGGACCCTCCACTCTACCTCTTCTCTGAATTGACGAGTAAATCCATGATATATATCTTGATAAACATACATGATTTGGTGTAATACAATATAAATCGGCTTGAGGATGACACTATGCGGGGGCATCCCACAATGCACTGCGAGGGCAGGACGTTGCCACCAGCCCTCGATGCGCTGAAAGGAAGTGGATGTACCGTACGGATGCCTCTCTGTGAGGGTGTAGTGTGTGTGTGTGTGTGGGTGTAGTGTCCGGTGTGGAGCATGCCGTTCAGAACACAGCGTTTGTAAACAAAAACACAGCTTGCGCCTCTCCAACCAATCCCAAAATCGGCGCTCGCTCCACGACCGGAGGCGACGAGGGCGGAGACGCAGCCGGCGGCGGAAGTTTGTTCTGCCTCTGGCGCCCCAACCTACAGATATTTATCCCGCACATGTTCCCCCATCTCATTCCTTCTCTCTTCCCATGTACGCCCCTTCCCCCGCCACGCACCCGCAGCACACTGGTCGTTCCTCCGGTGAAGCCGATGTTCTGCATCTTTGTCTTGTGACGGCTGCAGTCGGGGACGGCGATGCTTTCAAGGCGGCAAATCAACGGGCTCACACCGCGCCGCTCTCGAAGCCCCTTGCCGCGCGGATCCTAAACCGAGATGATTGCAGGACTCGTGTTATCACATGTTTTCTTTATTTTTTCCCTTTTTTCTCTTTCGCCGTTGCGCTCCCTCATTGCTCCTGTCGGCAAGATTACAATGCAGTTCCAGAGCAAACAATGATCGCTGAAAAGATCCAATAATTTGCCGGGGTCTCGCCCTCGGGGTGGTATATCAAGACGCTGTGTGCGGCAAAGCAGGCAAATTGCCAACCCTCCCCAACCAGCCCCTCTATGACTTGTACGGATGCTTCCTGCTTCCTCTCTCTCTCTCTCTCTCTCTCTCTCTCATTATCTACCAATTTAGATATGTGAGCTCTGGGACGATTAGCCCTCACCATTCATAATCAGGTAATTTCTGCAGCTTATTGGCTCATTATTGTTTTGTTTTTTTCACCCCCCCCCCCCCCAGCCAATCTCCCCCCCAGGGGCGGGATGTTCAAGGCCCTGCGTCTTTTTCAACCAAGCTTTTTAATGAGGCAGAGCGGTGATATAAGGGAGGTGGAGAGAGAGGGAGAGGAGAGAGGTGGTGGTGGTGGGGGGGGGTTAGTGAGCTGAAAGACTGGGATGAAGACACAATTAGAAGTTAGGGGAGATATCAACCCTGCATTCACATGGTTATAGAGACGGTGTGACAGGGTAACGATCAAAAAATACTTACACCAGTCTTTACAGGTTCTGAAGCCTCCTCAGTGAATCAGATTTAAACATAAACAACGTCCCAGGAAAACTCATTTTCCTTTGCAAAAGGTTCTAGACGTATGGAGGGATAGCGTGCTTTTTTTTTATTTTTTAAACATATCAACAGGGCCAACTTGCACGACTGGTTGACAATTGGTTGCCTTGGGCAACTGTAAGTGTCAGTTGTTGCCGCTACTGTTTTCCAGCCTGCTAGCCTGCACACATTTTGTGTACCAACTACGCAATTCTAAGTCAAAATACACAGGTACGAAATGCCAGCTGAAACTCTGCAATAAAAAAATGGCAATCAATATAAAATAATATCGTACATGTATTGGGTACTTAAACTACATCCCTGGGATTGGAGCAGGTGTTACGACCTGTGGTTCTGTAATCCCTCCCTCTCTCCTCACATCCACTGATACACAGCGGCACTGAGTGCAGCGGTGCTTTATTATCCACCGAGGTGTAACGCTGCAGTGTGAGGTAAAATGTGAAGTGGGAGAGTAATATTAATAGAGCACTAAAATGTGACCGTAATGTTCACGTATCAAACCTGAGATGCACCAATCAATCAGCCGGGCAGCAGAATTGGTGGGTTTTCACCGGACAATCATTGTCAGATTAATTTTTTTGGATTCTGTGCCGGTCAGATTTACACACTGCTGCTGTTCTCATGGACTGGTGAAAATGCTCGGATCTTCAAACCCGACACCAAAGTAATGTAACATAGTTGACGCTCAAAAATGAGAGCGAAAGAAAGAACATGTCGCTGTTTTGAGGTACTTCAAGGCAAGCAAAGAAGATTAGATAGATGATTTATCTGTCGCCTGACAATATTCTTACATTGTACAGACTGTGTGTCTATCTGTCACAGCTGAGCTCCGCTTGGGATAAAAAGTTGACTCTTTTTTGAGACTCGGTCAATTTGATTCAATTGGTTTAATGTACCGTGAGGAAAGGAGGAGAAGAGTAGGCCATTTATTAAATTTGTTTATTTTTTGTAATGATTGCAATTTTTTTTGGAATGGCAGGTATCATATAAATGTATATTTGCGTCCTAAAAGTGAAAGAGACTTTAATTTGTAGTTTGAACTGGACATTTCCATGTTAGTTATATGTTGTCTTCTACTAAAACTCAGTAGAGTTACAGGTTGAATTCTACTGAAACTTGGAAACAGTTTCATATGAAACTTTATTGAACTCAGGGACGGTTTCATGTTCTGTTATTGTTCCATTGTGAGTAATGAACAACAGTAAACAAAAATCAGCAATCTCACTACTGTGGTAACTGAATTGCAGTGTAGTCCATATGTGCAGCTGTCCAATCCCATGAGCGTGATCAGATCATGGGATGTATTTGTCATCGACGTACAGCAGATCGGAAATCGCAATCTGCAGGTCAGACTTAGAAAAAAAATCGGAAATGGGAATCGGCAAGAAAATTACAATCGGTGCATCTCTGGTTGGTAAACATGTTCGGTAACTTTACGAGATGATGCATTTCAAGGGGCATGTCCTAATGATATGAATTAGAAAACTGTATATATTTAGCCGTAGTATCTCACATACCATGTGGTGAGCCTCGTTACGAGACGCTACGGTGTGAATAACTGATGTTATTTTTTGTTATTTAGTTGCAGTAACTCAACTCCACAGAGACTCCCTGTTACTACTGTGATACTATACTATATTACTATTTTATAGGGTTGCCAGGTCTGCTGTTTTGGACATGACAACGTGTCCTTGAAATAAAATCCAGTCCACGTCGCTGAACTTCCAGTCTTTCCCGTCCAAAGTCTGTCTACAAAGTTAGGTCTCCCTCTCTCACCTGTCTGCCTCTCTTACCTGTCTCCCCTTTCTCAATTGTCTCCCTCTCTCGCCCGCTCTCAGACACGTCTTCAAAGTGGGCGGCGTTGCCCTCAACTACCGCGACCGGGAGGGCGACCTGATCCGTATCCTTGACGACGAGGACGTGCGGCTGATGATCAGCGAGGGCCGACGGCACGCCGTCAAGCGTCCCGTCAACCAGTTTCCATGGGAACTGAACGTGACCATGGAATCGGACCTGTCGGTGTATGGCACCGAGACCTGAGCGGGCGAGAGAGGTGGAAGTACACAGAGAGAGAGAGAGAGAGAGAGGGAGAGGGAGAGGGAGAGAGAGAGAGAGAGGGAGAGAGAGGAAACTTGTCCTTTATGTCTGGGGTCAGACCATTTCAAAAGTAAATTACATTAGAGACAATTCATTTTTACCTTCTTTGGTTAAATTTCATTTATCAGATATCTTGATAACTTAAGAAAAGAAAGTTGACCCTAGTAGTGGAACGAAGTACTCATATTCTACCAGTTCAAATGCCCCAACAAACAACGCTCGATGAGTAGGGAGAGTCCTCCACTCAACATTCTACGTCTAAGGGATATGAATGTAAATATACCCAAGGATGAAAAGTAAAAGTACTTTTTGACATCATGACGTTTCTTCCTTAATGCACCAGCACGGAGGTGCAAAGTTTACTCAGACGATTGATTAATGATGATAATGAATGATATGATAAAAAAAAAAAAAAGGATTTAAGGATGATTCAATTTATTGTCTCCCTAAAAAGGGAATCTCCACCCATCCCCTGTCTTTTTATTTTTTCTTCCGTTTGGAAAACACCGCTTCCGCCTTATTCTAATGTCGGCAGATTGGTGATGCGCTCTCCCTGGTTCCTCTGCCACCAACCTGAGATCTGTCCGTGTGTCATTTACAACTGTCTACAGAGTGGCGGCCCTCCGCCCAGTCCAGATGGAAAACTCCTGGTTGGGGTTGAAAGAGGAGCCACACAAGGCAACAAGAGCTTTGACTCGGGGTCTGACTGACAGGTCGGCTTCGTCCCAGTGGTACACGGATGACAGAAACAACATCGGGGTTGTGAGTTTCCTTCCCTGTTTCCCCGAGCACACGGGTAGAGCAAGGCACTTCACCGTGTCCACGGTTGTGGGTTTGTATCTCTGCTCTGTTAGATTCTTCGTTCACTGCACTGATTTGGATCAACGTGTCAGGCAGCTTACTGGCTGATGTGGTGGGAATTATTTGTGCGTGTTCACAGCATTGTACCTTCAGGTCCCACCCGGCTGTTCCCCGTAAAGGCCTGATTTGTGCCAAACCTGTACAAGTTTTGTAGCAGTGAGGTACACGTTTGTCAGAAGAATCACAATTTGTATATTTCACCAGGTAAATGAACAGAGACCTTGAATTTGCCACGTGGTGAGAATTGGTACATTTGGATTCAGATTTTTTTATTTTAATTATAATAAAATAAATAACAATAAAAAGTAAAATAAAATTGCCAAATATAGACAAAAAAAAGATGAAAAACATAAAACAAAAATGTTAAAAAACAAACACTTGCAGTTGCAAAATAACACCTTACAACATCCCTATACCAAGGATACAAAGTGTGTACCTTGATATGGGTAATCTTAGCCAAACCTTAGCTATTGATCTTTCCAGTTGCAGTTGATCTTTGCCCTGAAATGAATGATCTGCATTTGTCTGCGTCATCACAGGGGCCTGTTGCACAGCTAGTTAGGCTTTAAATTAATTCCATTGAAGGCCAAATTCATGTCAGTCAGCAAACTAGACAGACATGTACAATGCACCGTCAATGATGTCAATGCACGTGCGGCTCATGCCTGATTAGAGACGACCGAGCGGAAGCTATAAGTGAATTAACAACAAGAGGAATATGGATCCTGCAGGGTGATATCGTAACTTCTGTTCTGCAGAAATGTCACTATTTTCTACCGTGTGTGTGTGTGTGTGTGTGTGTGTGTGTGTGTGTGTGTGTGTGTGTGTGTGTGTGTGTGTCCTCAGAACATTCTTACAAAAGTGCACGCTTCTTATTGGTGGACATGAACGTCGTTTGATTAAAGACTTTGTCCTTGCCGCCCCTTACTGTCCATCCCTGGCATTGCAGTGTTAATTACCTGCACTAATTATCATAGCTGTGTCATCGCTGTTCAGCCTTTGCTCCTCTGCAGCAAATGATGGCATTTTGAGATGCATAACAACTGTCAGAGAGTAACACATATTTTGAACAACTACTGGATAGATAGATAGATAGACAGGCCGACAGGCAGGCAGAAAGACACACAGACAGACATATATTTGATATATAGATCTTTTTGCATGTGCTTACATGTGAAATTCTTCTTTAATGATGCAATGAAGCAGAGCACACACACGCACACATACACACACAAACACACACACACACACATACACATACACATGCACACACACATACAGCACAACAGAGATGGATTATTTCTGTCTGAGATGCATGTTTCCAGTGATGAATCCATCTGTCTTCATCAAGTTTGCCAGACACATCTTACTCATCCTCATTATTGACCCTGTCTCACACACACACACACACACACACACACACACACACACACACACACACACACACACACATTCATGGACATAAAGTAATATTACTAATTGTGCATTCTCTGGAGACAGCTGTGCACATTGTGCAGAGATGGTTTGGGGTAGGTAAGAACTTAATAATTACACATATTCAAAGATAAACAATGTGATTGACAGAATATTCTGCTGTGTCATGTTTTGCTAAGGGTTTTTCCAGATTGTTAAGTGTTATCATCACGTTATCATTCAATTTCATATTCGACACCATTTTCATTATGGATATAATCTTCATTATACACTACTCCTAAAAAGTTAGGGATATTTGACTTTCGGGTGAACTTTCAGGATGAACCTAAAATGCACTATAACCTTTACAGGTGAACTTAATTTGACCTTCTCTAAACTTTTCAATGCACATGTCCAACTGTTCAATGTTTCAGTATTTTTTGCACAACTTGCTGTTCTCTAACAAGGAACTGAACGGCAAAATTCACAACAGGTGTTTGATCCATGAATCGGCCAATACATTTCCTTATTTAAACAGTCCTCTTCATCATGCTGTTCACATTTTGACATCATGAGACCAAGACAACACCTAACAATTGATCAACAGGACCTCGCCATTGCGAGGCTTCAAACAGGATGTTCTCAGAGGGAAGTGGCCACTGAGCTTAGAGTGTCACAGTGTTATCAGCAGGTTGCAACAGAGATACAGAGACTGGAAGAGTCACAGAAAGGCATAGAAGTGGACGTCTTTTGGCCACATCCCACACTGATGAGCGCTTCGTTGTGAACAGTGCCCTGCCTGATGAATGCCACTCAACTCCAGGCACATTTAAGGGAGGTGAGAAGCACCCAAGTGTCACGTCAGACCATCTGAAACCATTTACATCAGCGTGGTCTGCGTGCTAGACGACCTGCAAGGGTACCTGACCACACCACCAGGCACAGGCATCATCTTCTTGCATGGGCCAGGGAGCATTTACGCTGACGAGGGACCAGTGGCCTCAGTGCTGTTCTCTGATGAAAGTCGATTCACGTTGAGCAGAAATGATGGACGCCAACGATATTGGAGACGTCAACGAGAGTGCTATGCATCAGCCACTGTTGTCACCAGTCGAGCCTTTGGTGGTGGTGGTGTTATAGTGTGGGCAGGTGTGTCCAGTCAATACAGAACTGCCCTACACTTTGTGAATGGTACAGTGACAAGCCCATACTACCTGAATAACATCATTCATCCAGTCATTGTGCCCCTGCATGAACAACACAGGCCTCATTTCATCCTCATGGACAACAATGCTCCAGCTCATGGAGGTGGCATCATTAGGGAACGGCTGCTGGAGACTGGGGCACCTCAAATGGAGTGGCCTGCATTTTCTCCAGACCTGAATCCCATAGAAAACCTATGGGATCAGCTGAGTGGCCGTGTAGAGGCTCGTAACTCTGTGCCCCAGTACCTCAATGACCTGAGGGCCCCCTTCAAGAAGAGTGGGGGGCCAGGCCTCAGCAGACAATAAGTCGACTTGTGAACAGCATGAGACGTGGTTGTCAAGCTGTAATTGATGCTCAAGGGCACATGACAAGTTATTGAGACATTGACATTTTTTGTTGTGATACACCCACCACTGTTGTTGTCTTTTGTTTCAATAAATTGTTTGAGATGAGGAAATCACCATTGCATGCTTCTACTTAAATGCCCTACTTTCATGAAATAATATCACTGTAGCGTGAACTTTTTACATTTTCCATAAATGTCACCCGAAAGCCAAATATCCCTAACCTATTGTGAGTAGTGTATGCATCATCTTCATCATCATCATCATCATCATCATCATCATCATCATATCCTCTTCTTTTCTTGGTTGATGTTACACCAGATGGACACACGGGGGCGGTGCTGCTCCGCTCACAGGGTACGTTATGACCAAAGCGTCAATCACATTTTCACCAAACTGAGAAGGAGTATTGATCGTTTGTAAAAGAAGCACAATTACTTAATTGCATCTAATTATCACTAAGTGATGAATTCCCCCCGGATCAACACAGTCTTATCAGAAGAAGGAACATTGTTTCAATATTAGGAAAACAATGACTCATAACTCAGAGCACGCGACTCATCCAACAGTGAGACTCTAATAAAAGAAAACTTAATCAAATGAAACGGAGGCTTAGATTGTTTTTATAATGTAGACTTGGTCTTCATTGTCAAATTTTGAGTGTAAATTAGTCAGACGGGTGAGGATTTCGGGGACTATTTTAAAAGTGTGGCCCAGCATTACATTAGTCATACCTACATTTGAATAGAATCACAGATGGTGACCAAATACAAACAAAAGTCAAAATACTCATCATTTGCAGCAGGTAGCAGTTAACATCACCATCATTTATATCTCATGTCAAGCAGATGAGATTGAAGAAATGTGATGTTTTGCTTGTTCTATTTTATTGAACCTGTTTGACCAGAACCTGTTTTGATCAGATGATAAATATGATCATGATGATGTCATCGTAGCCGCTCATGATGACGATGATGTGATTAATGAAATGACATGACATCATCATGATCATATTTATCATGAGGTCAAGCGGATTTGATGTTTTTCTTCATTTCCCTCACAGTGACATTTCTCCCAGTGCCCCTTTCTATGGGATGTTTTTCACTGAATTAACTGATTTCGTCATAAATTTTGTATCAAAAAAACGTAAGTGTCGTTAAATGTAAGATTTGCTTTGAACAAATTTGAGTAATATAAGTAAAATAATAGGTTACTTAAGCATACTACAACTTGAATAAAAGTATTAATTTACTTTCAAACCCTGTTCATTGAGATATTTTACATTTTAATTTGAGAAAACCTAAAAAAAATATGTATAGATTTAACAAACATTTTTTTAAAGCTGATCCAATGACACCAAGCCAATGCCCTTTTTCAGCGTAACTAAGGCAACTGTCGCTGCTTTATAGAGGTTTATGATATGTATGGAAGTTTATGATTTATGAGGTACTCTACTTGTAGAGTACCTCATAGGGATGAGTGTGTAAAGTTGTTTTAACTGTCCATCATGAGCACTGTATTGTATGTAACTGATATAGCTTTATACACACAAACCCCATCAACACTCGTCTGACGTCAGAGAGGAAGGGAGGTGGTTAGGGAGTTTGGAGGACAAAGAGAATTTTTACTGAAGACATTCCGATCGATGCCATCACCTCTCTGCGGTAATGAGATTAACAAAAGGTGTCTGAGAGAGAAATGGGGATTAAGAGACGGAGGGTGCCGTGGAGAGATGAAAATGGAGTCACATAAAGACGGCGGTTCAATGAGGAACACACACACACTCGTTCTTGCTCTTGAAAAAAAAAAAAGAAAAAGGACAAAAAAACGTCCAAACCATTTGCACTGAAGTCACACAGATGGCCAGATGCGCACAAAAGGTCAATTCTAAAGCTGTGGAGGAGGGAGAGGCTGGCACACAGGCACTGGCTCTTGTCCGAAACTTGGCCTGAGAAGTCAGTGTGAAGACACTTTCTGTGTATGTGTGTGTATGTGTCTGTGTGTGTATGTGTCTATGTGTGTGTATGCATGTATGTGTGAATCAGTCCGACGGGCTGTGGGTTTGATGGCTCTGTGCTGTTCTTGAAGCCGTACACCAGCCTTAATGTGGGCAGGGGCTGTGGCCACGCCGCCGGCCAGCGCCGCTCGGTCTGACAGCCCAGCGACAACGCGGAATCACCCCGGAGAAATAAAAGACGGGACGATAGGCAGATATATCTTTTGAAGCTACCACGCTTTGGGCTCGGAGCGTTCTTGCGGCCGCGGGGCTGTGGGTGTGCGTGGAGCCTCTCGGCTGCTTCAGAGAGCTGCTTGCACGGTAGAATTTGTTTTTGACCTCATACTCATCAACTGGGGAGCAATCCCATGCACACACAGGTGGACGCATCACAAACACCTTGACTACTCACTTAGAAATACACTCTGCAGTGGATAAATCACCAATACTGTACCGCACCCGTCAAATGTCTGTCTGTCGAGAGACAAAACAATACCAAAAATGGAAACAAAGTACAAAGGCAGGAGCGGATATTATGAATCCAACACACAGTCGCATAAAAAACAAATCAGAGTGAACACTCACACACTCTAACAAGTGTCTTCAAATATTGGCATCTAGCAGCTCACCAGCACTTAGTGAGACACACACACACACACACACACACACACACAAACACACAAACTTTGACCAGACATGGTGGGTGTGTCAGTGGGTTGTGTGGTGCAACACAGACTAGACCATTGTTACAAAAAGGAAAATGTCTCTGAAACACAATGGTTGTGCTGCTGTTCGCTGCCTGTGCCAGTGGAAAGAGCAGCTCAGAGCCTCAACAAGGACACAATTAACCTCAGAATTTGGGCTTTACATTTCATTGTTCTGAACCACTCAGCGATATATTAACGTCCAAACTTAGCCTATTCACCCAGCTGATAGTAAGATTTCATTTAGCAGACGCTTTTATCCAAAGCAACTTACAATTGTTCAAACACCGACGGACGCAGCCATCAGGAGCAACAAGGGGTTAAGTGTCTTGCTCAAGGACACTACAGCATGCTAGCAGGAGGAGCCTGGGATCGAACCAGCAACCTTTAGATCACTAGAGGACCAGCTCTACCTCCTGATACTACAGCTTTCTGGGGCATTTTGTCTTTCATATCCAGACGAGAAGGTCAGTACCAATTTCATCCCTGTGTGTCCTGAACTGAGATACATGTCAATCAGCCCCAACATAAAAAACACTAATAACCCCTTATATTGTGTAGCTCCCCCTCGTGCCGCAAAAACAGTCTCTGGCCTGTGGAGGCATGGACTCCACAAGACCTCTGAAGGTGTCCTGTGGTATCTGGCACCAAGACGTTGGCAGCAGATCCTTTAAGTTCTGGAAGTTGTGAGGTAGGGCCCCCATGGATCGGGCTTGTTGTTCCAGCACATCCCACAGATGCTCCATTGGATCGGACCCTAACCCCGCCCATCCACATGATGTAGAAGAAAACTTGCTTCATCAGACCAGGTCACCTTCTTCCATTGCTCCTGGGTCCAGTTCTGATGCTCACGTGTCTGTTGTAGGTGCTTTCAGTGGTGGACAGGGGTCAGCATGGACACGCTGAGCGCTCCCATACGCAGCAAGCTGTGATGCACTGTGTGTTCTGACACCTTTCTATCACAGCAACATTCACTTTTTCACCAATTTGTGCTACAGTAGCTCTTCTGTGGGACCTTGGACCACTTTTGGTAGGTAGTAACCACTGCATACCAGGAACACCCCACAAGACCTGTGGTTTTGGAGATGCTCTGACCCAGTCGTCTAGCATCACAATATGTTCCTTGTCAAAGTGGCTCAGACCCTTATGCTTGTCCATTTTTCCTGCTTCCAACACATCAACTTCAAGAACTGACTGTTCACTTGCTGCCTAATATCTCCTACCACCTGACAGGTGCCATTGGAACAAGATGAGCAATTCTTATCACTTCACCTGTCACTGGTTTTAATGTTGTTCAGTGTATATCGATGCAAGGCTACAGAGGGGTTCAGCTAGCCTGGTTCCAGAATATGTTCCCATAAAACTGCACATTTCACCAAATTGTTATGATTGTATGTAAGTCTGTATGTATGCACGTCCTTTAATCTGTTTGTACCAACTCTGATTTGTTTAAACCTTGCTCTCTCCCTCCCTCTCCATCTGTCCTTTTCTGCATGTTCCTCAATGTTATCGCACTTCCTATTTGGTTATATCAGCTCTCCTTTGTCTGTCTGTCTGCAATTCTCTCTCTCTCTCTCTCTCTCTCTCTCTCTCTCTCTCTCTCTCTCTCTGTCTCTCCGATTCTCTTTCCCTCGCACACTTTTCCTCTCCCACTCTCTCTCTCTGCGACATCCGTCGTCCTTATCGTACACCTCCATTTTCTGTACATTCAGTTCTCTTTTGTCCGTCTCCTCGTCTGAGCGAGTGCCAATTCCGTCTTTGCTTATTGTCGCCTCGCGCTCTCCACACGCCCTTCCCAAACCTTGTTAAATCCCATTAAATCCCATTTAACACCCTCCATCTTCTCTTCTTCGCTCCTCTCCCGCCTTGCTGTATCGACATCTTAAACAAAGACAAGGGTGAAAAGAAATTAAGGATCCTTTGCGGTTTGCCGACTGGGGTTTGATGTCCGGACGGAAGCTGTTTTGTCAGGATGATGCAGGCTGTAATCGGGGGGTGGGGGATGGGGGGGTACCGGGTGGGGTACCAGCACAAAGGCCCAGTACCCTTGATGATGAGGCCTAGCTGGATAATACTGAAAGGTGATCGGGTTTGTTGGTCTTGTGTGTGGGCTCCAACCCAACTCCCCTCGAGGTGTGTGTTTGAGTTGGTCCCTGTGATGTCCTTGGCAGAAGGTGGAGCCATGCCGTTGTCCACCATCACGAGGGATGAGCGGTCCACAGGAGGTCGGCTCTGGCTGGTCGAGGGTCCAAGAGGACTGAGCCAGGCCAGGCCGGTGGCCGCGATCGCCATCGGCGTTCTCCATCTGGAAGGGGGCCCACCCAGCCGGACTGGACGTGACCAGGAGAGGGCAGAGAAGCCCAGGGCACGACTGTGGGTGGTGCTTTCGGGGCCTAGCGGTAGTGGAAGACGTAGGGTGAGGCTGGATGTTGAAGATAAAACATTGCATTTCTGAGCGGAATTCCGTGGACTTGTGGTGTGATCCACCCAACACAGAAGAATGTATTTCCACTTTAACAGATCAAAATAGCCATCACCAATAATGCAATAACTTTATATTGACCTTTTATTGACCACTCCATTGATCTTTTAGTTACTTCCTGAATAAGAAGAGGGTGAATAAAGGACTGCCCATCCGGCAGCAAGCTCAGTAAGCAAACCTGATCTGATAATAGGACACAAAGGCTCCGGTGACTTGATGAAACTGGTTGTGCTTAAATATCGGTCAGCGTTTTTTTAACATTCCTCAGTGTGTTGTCGATGAGGCGATGAATTCCACATTTTAATGTCACACGGAAAACTGAATGAAAGAACCGATGATAATTTTCACCACATGGATCACGAAAGGTTATATACATGTGTTCATAGAGTCAGAGTGAGCTGGAAATGTATCAAACCCCCTACCTCACGTCCCCGGTGAAGAAGCGAAGGTTAAAAGAACTTCACAATTCCTTCTTCCAGAGGAAGAT
>NC_137191.1:4379228-4386728 GCF_960531495.2 Zeus faber
ACCTCGCGTCAGAACGTGCACGCTGATCGGGACCTGGAGCTCCAACCGGGGACCAGGGTGAGAAGGCGCCTCGGAGCAGGTGGAGCTGAGGTCACCGGTGCTGCGCACAACAAGAGGCCTTCCAGTGCCGTGATGGAGGGAGTCGCAGATCAATCCGTCTTTGACTTTGCCGTGGGCAGTAACAGAGCAGAGAGATGGAAGGAGGTGGAGGGAGGGAGTAGATAAGGATGAGGACGAGGAGATGGAGAGAGGGAGACGGAGGGAGAGAGGGGGCTGGTATAATCTATTCCGACGGGATGAGAAGGAGAGAGGGCGGGCGGGGCATGGAGTGAAATAGCGAAGAGTTGTACAAGGCCACGCGGAGGAGAAGGGTGTGTTTGATTGAGGGAATAAGAGAAAGTTTGTTTGTTTCAACTGCAGTGAAGACCGGGGGTGTCAAAGACGTGGCCTGCAGCCCCGATTCGGGCCCCTAGAGGATCCAATTTCGTCCACAGGATGATTCGGGAGTTGTTTAATAATCAGACAATAAGCAGAAAATAAGTATTATAATATAACGTGCATTATAAAATAATACATATTTATTCAAATATTTTAATTGAAAAATCAATATAAATGAGAGTTTATAATAACATTTCTTAGGGCAGATTTTGTTCGCTTTTCCTGGCATTTGTGTTTTCTTGCCGATGTTTTTCCTCTTATTCCTGCGACCGCACTGTACCAAGGCTCCTCTCTTGCCGGCGGTGCGAGGTTCCTCCTCTTTTTCCGTGTTTTGGAAAATGAGCAGTGGAGAGGAGAGAGGACGGCGCTCCCTGAGACTCGGCTTCTCCCCAACGCAAAGCCTCCTCCCGTGTCCTCCATTAACTGTCCTTCCTTTCCACGGCTTCATAATTGACCTTTTGTGTGCGCCAGGCCATCTGCGCTGCTTCATCCCACAGTTTGAGCTGTGTGTGTGTGTATGTGTGTGTGTGTGTGTGTGTGTGTGTGTGTGTGTGTGTGTGTGTGTGTGTGTGTGTGTGTGTGTGTGTGTGTGTGTGTGTGTGTGTGTGTGTGTGTGTGTGTGTTGCTGCGCGTGCATGTGTGTTGCTTTCGATCTTTCACTGCTGCCATTTCATCTCATCTTTCTCTTTAATGTCCATCTTCATCATCACCTCTTCCTTTCTTCTCTCCTCCTCTTCCACTCCACCTTTCTCTTCCTCTCTTGCTCTCTCACCCTCTTTTTCAGCCACCTGTCATGCCCTTATTTAAAAAACACAATGTGTGTGTGTGTTGTTCTGCATTCTTGCCTTCATTTGGTCAATAATACAATACAATTATTATATATGGTATTCTTTATTAGTGTCACTGTGTGTGTGTGTGTGTGTGTGTGTGTGTGTGTGTGTTTGTCAGTGAACTTGGACAGCACTGGAATTCGAGGCATGCAGTTTGGGCTTCCTGTGTTTTCATCTGGTCGCCAAGGTAACACTTCCTGTCCAAAGAGCTGGAAAACACTACAACCACTACAGTAGACACAAAAACAGGCATGCATGACACACACACACACACACACACACACACACACACACACACACAGGAGTCAGACAGTGTGTGTTTCATGTCTCAGGTTATTTTAGGTTATTTTCGCGTGATGTATTGTTTTCAGGTGTTTTTGTATCATCGTTTCCGAAGCAGAAGGTGACGGAAAGAATTTCATGAATTCTCATCCAATGACGTTCATAACAGAACATAACAGGTGCATTTACCTTCACTTATTGTTGCAGCTCTTCACTCGTAAAATATAGCTCTACATATATTTTTAATGTTTATATACTATACACGTGCACCGATCAGCCACGACAATAAATTCAGTGACTGGTGAAGTGAATAACATGTCTTTTCTTGTTCCAATGGCACCTGTCAAGGGGTGGGAGATATTAAGCAGCAAGTGAACAGTCAGTTCTTGAAGTTGATGTGTTGGCAGCAGGAAAAATGGACAAGCATAAGGGTCTGAGCCACTTTGACAAGGAGCACATTGTGACGCTAGACGACTGGGTCAGAGCATCCCCAAAACCACAGGTCTTGTGGGGTGTTCCTGGGGTGTATGCAGTGGTTACTACCTACCAAAAGTGGTCCAAGGAAGGACAACCGGTGAACCAGCGACACGTTCATGGAAGACCAAGGCTCATTGATGCACGTGGGGAAAGAAGTCTAGCCCGTCTGGTTCAATCCCACAGATGAACTACTGCAGCACAAAGTGGTGAAAAAGTGAATGTTGCTGTGATAGAAAGGTGTCAGAACACACAGTGCATCACAGCTTGCTGCGTATGGGAGCGCTCAGAGTGTCCATGCTGACCCCTGTCCACCACTGAAAGCACCTGCAATGGACACGTGAGCATCAGAACTGGACCATGGAGCAATGGAAGAAGGTGACCTGGTCTGATGAAGCAAGTTTTCTTCTACATCATGTGGATGTCCTTTATCTTTAGGTTCATCTTTCTGGTACACTTTTACAGTTCACAACTTTATTTCATTAACTATTCGTTTTTGACTGAATCTTTCTCTGTTGTTTGGGGGGGGGGGGGTTATTTGTTTTTTTATCATTTGGTTTAGTGTATATTGTCATTTTTTTCTGTAAACCAGTTTATAGTATATTTTCACATTTTTCCTTCTATTGCCATTTCTTTTTTATATTTTTTCATCTTTATCTGTCTGTCTGTCTGTCTGTCTGTCCAGGCATCGTTGTCTTGCTCATGAGGTTGTTGTCAAAATGTGACTGTTACATTTTTTTCACTGAAAAATTACATTCCAGTTGATTTATTTGTGAGGATTCATAATATACAGGTAAAGAAATCCAGCGCCGGACATTTAGTTTTGGATTTCGAGGCCCCCCCCCCCCCCGCCCCGGGTCTCATGTCTGTCAACCTTTCGACCCAGGGTTGTGAGTCCTGACACGACCTCTGACCCCGGCCTGACCACATGGGACTCGAAGCGATGTGTCCTCCTGTCTTCTCATCCCCCTTTCTTACACACTCCTTCTCTCGTCCTCTCGTTTCTGTTATCTATCTGTCTGTCTTTGTTACTCTAGTGATGCCCTCTCTCTCGCCCTCTTTCTCTCTCCCTCCCTCTCTCTCTCCCTCCATCTCTCTCTCACTCTCTCTCTTCCTCTCCCTCTCTCCCTCCCTCTCCCTCCCTCTTTCTCTCTCTCTATATATCACGTTGTACTGTTAGCTCTCGGGGCCATGACAGCCTGCGACAGTACAGTGGAATAAACACACACACGCACGCATGTAAACACACATTCTTCCACTCTTACTCACCAGCTCACAGAAAACGCCATTGTCACTGGCCGAGCAAACTGACAGATGCTAGCGCGTGTACGCGTGTGTGCGCGTGCGTGTGTGTGTGCGTGCGTGTGTGTGTGTGTGTGTGTGTGTGTGTGTGTGTGTGTGTGTGTGTGTGTGTGTGTGTGTGTGTGTGTGTGTGTGTGTGTGTGTGTGTGTGTGCGCGTGTGTGCTTGCATGAGTGTGTGCGCGCGTGCGCACTGCGGCGGTTGACAGGGTCGATGGGGGCAAAGAAAGGGAGGATGTTGAGCGTGGACTTGTGACTTTGTGAACAGCATGGCACTGTATTTGTTCGAAAGAGAGAGGGGGACGGAGGGAGAGAGAGAGAGACAGGATAAATCTTGAGATTAAGTGTCTTGCTTCATTTTCTTTGCTGAAATGACCTTTGAAGTGAGGTCTTGGTTCAGGGCAAATAGTCTTTTTTTAACTGCTTCCGGATTAAAAGAAAGTAGAATCAGAGAGAGAATACAAGTACATGTAAATACAAATAAGGTGTGTGTGTGTCTGTGTGCGTGTGTGCGTGTACACAAGTGTATGAGTTCATGGATGCTGCTCACAATGTTTACATGTATTCATGTGTGTGTGCGTGCGCATGTGTGTGTGTGCTCATGCAGGGAGCGCTCTGATTAACAGGTACATCTGGATCCTTACGTAAGCTGATGCCTCCGAGGCTGCGGCGCACCTTCACTGTCAGACTTTCCGCAGCAGAGGTGACTTCACTCACATGATATGCAGGTACACGCTGGTGCGTGCGCACATACACACACACAAACACACACATTAGCAGATCATCTGCAGCACAATCCAGCAGGCGTTAGGGGATGCAGATGGAAGGACACAGGGTACTCTGACTGTCTGTTCGATTCCACTATTTCATTTTATAGAGACAGGTTTTTCCCACGCTTCGCCCGTTGAAGCCTCATTGCTGTTTGTTTGTCTTCAAGTGGTACATATGCCATGAAGGTACGGATGGTGTGTCTGCTGCTGTTTATGAACGACCGGGTATATTAGTACACACTGTGTGGTGTTTTTATTGTGTTAAAACAACAGATACATGAATGTAGTATAATATAATATAATCACATCAAATCTGCTCCTGTACACAGACTTAAACATAGGTCATACGGCACTTTTTTGCGTGATGGTCCAAAAGTAAATTTCATTCATTGGAACAGGAAGAAAAGCCCGACAACACACACACACACACACGCACGCACAGTACATACATAAATACACACACACTCAAACAGAGTGTATAGCACCAGCATCAGAAAAACTGTCAATGTGTCCAAATAATTTGGAAGAGAGAGAGAGAGGGAGAGAGGAAGTAGGTGAGGAGAGAGAGAGAGATGAAAAGAGCTGGGACAGATTGACACAGCTGATTGGAAAGAGAACGGGAGAGAGAGAGAGAGAGAGAGAGAGAGAGAGAGAATGAGAGCGACAGATAGAGGGAGCTGGCAGCATCCAAGGGTGGAGGATATTAAAGAATCAGCTTGGTGGGTGGAGGGGATAAGAGCGTTGTTGATGAGTTGAATGGAAGAAGACAGAGAGAGAGAGAGAGAAAGCTAGTTAAAACAATGCTGCCAAAGATGGTCAGAGGGATCTCTTGGACTTTAAACTCACTCAGTCGGAATGTTATCAATTTAAAATGCAAAATGCTTGGAAGACCTCCAGGAAAGATGCCATTTCAAAACCTCCAGGTGTGTCAAACTGAAGTCATTCATTTATCAAAGTATATCCAGTGTGAAAATAATGATTCATACAGAAATATGAACTTTCCAGGAAACATTCCTCCCAAAAAGATCTTTCTGTAAAACAAACCAAGGATATATCCAAAAAATTACAAAAGTGAAAATAGTCCACTGCATAATGCCTCCAGCCAACACATCCTTTCAAATGACAATTACTTTTATCACAGGGAATCAAAAACAACCAGATAACTGGAATATTTTGCTAAAGTCACTCAGGTTTTTATTCATACTGTACATAAATCACTGGCACGAAGTTCCAAAATGCAAATGGAGAGTTAGGGTTAAAACTAATACTTTCATGTTAAACCACTGGGCTGCTGATGTGCTGGTCAGTAGGAGGAGGTCCACTGCCCTATAAGTCTCTATTATTATTATTACTGTTATTAAGTCTCTATTATTACTACTACCCCTATTAACTCTCTATTATTATTATAACCCATGTTAAGTCTCTATTATTATTATTACCCATTTTAACTCTATTATTATTATAACCCATGTTAAGTCTCTATTATTATTATTACCCGTATTAACTCTTTTATTATTATAACCCATATTAGGTCTGACGTGTGCTTGGAGCCAGACCTTCTCTCCTCCTTCCAAACCTGTCCTTTGTGACAAAGAGGCTTTTCAGGGCTCAAATCATGGAAGTCTCACAGCTCGAACCTGGATTTTGTTGGTTGCTGGAGCACTCCCGCTGCACCCACGTTAAAATCGCTCAATTTGAATTAAAAATGTGGGATAGTATTCTGACTCCATGAAACACATCTTCTGTCCTTCCTCATCGTGGCACCGGCGGTTACATTCGGTCAGCCGGTGCCGGGGGGCCCGCTGCCGCCACAGGTCTTGTGCAACGGGGCATCGGGAAAGATCTGCCAGTTTTGGGGATGTTGGCACATCCACATTGTCACGAATGCCCCCCCCCCCCCCCCCCCCATTTCCCCGCCCCAAAATAGGACTCGGCGTGGTTCCTCTTTCCCTTTTCTCTTCCCTCTTCATTCTTAACGTGAGCGGCGATGTGATGGGATGGAGATAAAAAAGGAAATGGGGGGAAAAGAGAGAGCTGGGCTGAAGCGCTTCACTTAAAAACAAAACAGGGAGAGAGAGGAAGTGGAGAGGAAGACAGGCGGCGCGAACTTCTCCTTTCGTTTCTCAAAACCTAAATGGGTGTAGACAGGGGCGTCATGCAAGCCAAAATTCTGGGGGGCATTAGCCTGGGGGGGTGCATGATGCATGATGCACGTTTCCTCAATTTCCCAATCCCTAACTTCTCTTATTTCACTTATGTCCAATTAATGACCAGAGAAGCCTTCTACTTTCCCTCTCTGTCGTATCTGAGTGGGCTGAGTAGTTCAGGTGACCGCGGGTCAGAGCGGTTGGCGACATGGTGGTGTGCACCGTTAACACTAAACCGCGTTCCCTTCGTATGAATTATTATTTGTTTTAAAACACCCAACGTAACACGTAACAAGGTTTTGAACTACTTTAAATCCCAACGTCGCGTATTAGAAGTGGACTTGGTAATTTTGTTGGGTACCTGCCTGCCAACCAATTTCATCCTGCAACTTTTGGAAGAAACTAATAGCATCGGGAAATGGGGTGTGTTATTTTTTGAGATATGAATAATACAACAAGATATAGAGCAAAATTAGAACAATATGTATAATATAAAATGGTCATATCTATATGTGACCCACCGCAGACTTTCGGTACATTTGGTGGGTTTTGACTTTTTTTTTTCGCATCATTTGAAAGTGAAGAATCAGAGCTTCAAAACAAGGTTTGCACTTGTGCAAATAAAGCAAATATTTTTAAAGCTATGACGTGTTAATGACAAAGGTGTGGCAAACTGTGATTCTGAGATAATCACCTTCAGAGTTTTCCCCCACACTTGGCTTTATTCAACCAGCTCCCAGAATGCAAATGGTTGGAGGACAAACAAAGCCACATGGCTGCTTGACACCCTGCTGAATGGGGACTTGACACTCTGTTGAATGGGGCAATCTCTGCATTGTTCTAGTGTTTTGAGCGTAATCGTCACACAACATCTTTTGTTTTTAAAAATGCTTTTATTTAACTGTAAGAATATACATGTTTTATAAAAGTGGAATTATTTTGGAAGATTATTTTGGTTTAAAAGTGTGGACAACACAACATCTTTTCATTTTATTTTCGCCCCTGGCTGCATTTGCAGGTAAACTTTAGAAACTTGTCCATTGCTACTTGTTCATAATCTGCATCACGAACCTCAACGGACTTCATCACATCATCAACTTCTTCCGTTGTAACAACAACGGGCATATCGTCAGTCTCCTCTGGTGTTTCTTGAAAATATTCAGTTTAAAAGTCACATTCAGGTTGAAATCCCCTGTTTGAAATGTTTTCCAAGTCGGGGATAACGCTGGAATCAGATTCAGTATCGATTTCGGAGAAAT
>NC_137191.1:4394228-4396728 GCF_960531495.2 Zeus faber
TGGGACAATGGGCCCCTCGCCTTGGAGGCCGTTCTCCCCAAAGCAGCAGCACCAGGCCCCACCCGTGTCTGTCCTCCAGTTCCCCCGTCTTCGCGTCACTCCGGGATCCCAAAATTCCAGTTCCTTTTTCCAGAATTTGCGGAAGAGTTGCCCCCATGGGCTGATACCGTTAGCTCTTCATTCCTCTGGGAAAGAAAGCAGTGGAGGGAGTGTAAGACAGACATGTCCGCTACACCCTTTTGGTCTGCGCTGCTCAACGGTCTGTACCCCTTCACCCAGATAGTCTTCCCCAATTCTGAGATGAAGGATCGTATGGAGGGATGGAGTGATACGGATACGGAAATTGGCATTGGACATCCCATCAATCCCATAACAGGCAATAATAGACCGTCGATATTGGTGAATAACCCAATGCCAAAGTTCAAGATATTCAAGGGAAGAGACTTGATTTTCACCTGAGGCTTCTACATGATTATGGCCCGGATGGCTGCCTTGCTGATGCGACTCCTGTGCTTTCTCCTGCGGTGAGGCAGCCCCGGACGGAATGGGACCCGAGGAGGTGAGGGCCGGCTGGGGGGGGCCACCGTGGGCACCACTGGGAGAGAGAGAGAGAGAGAGAGAGAGAGAGAGAGAGAGCGAGAGGGAGAGAGAGAGGAGGGGAGTGTCATAAATAGCAATGACAGAAGAGTGAATAATATGAAACTACAACTAAGAGGGGCTCTCTTGAAGGGTCCCGTTACGCTGGAAGCCATTTTAGAAGTTTTAAGTCAAGTTACCTGCTTGGGCTGCAGTCGGCTTGGGTCTGTCCTGAGGATGGTGACGATGGTCGGCTGGAGGATGAAGATTAGACTCTGGCTCCGGTTCCCTTTGTATAATCTCTAGGAGCTTCTGTCTCCTCTCCTTTTCTGTGAAAGGACGGTCCCCGTTGGTCAGTTTGGGTTTGTCTTCCTTCCTCTGATTGGCCAACTCTGTCGTTGAGACCTCCCCACTATTGGCCAACCCTGTCTCCTCCCTCTCCATCCCTTTTTTATGATTTACTACTTCAGTCTCTTTGTGTTTTGTATTTGTGACCTCGCTTTGTTTCTGTCTTTCCTCATTGGTCACTTCTAAGGCTTCTGAGTCTTTTTGATTGGCAGGCGCCTGAGGTGAGCCGTCTTGCTTCTGTTCCGAGTCCTGACCGGGCGGCGTTGTGGCGTTGCCGGGCGAGGAAGCGCTGTCTGACTGGAGAGCGTGGAGTCTGTACTGAGTCTTCAGCTCTGGATGCTGCACAGTTGGATTGTACTGGTTGTACTGGCGCTGCGGCTGCTGGGGGAACTGGGGGTGCTGCTGCTGCTGCTGCTGATGCTGATGCTGCTCATCGTGATCAGGATGATGCGACCGTGCGTCCTCCCTTGTGACACCCTCAAACCCGCTTCCATGCCCCGCGCCCTGCTGGGCCCCTCTGTCTGAGCCCTGCTCCACTCTCACCTCCGCCTGATGCCAGCTACCGTGCGACCCAACAACAGGGCGTATGGCCGTGTGTGCCCCCGCCGCCAGGGTGTGGGCAGGGAGTTGGGGCACCCCAGTCTGTGACCAGTGGGCCAGCTGGGTGTAGCTGCCCTGCTGCCACTGCCTGGTGGAGGCGGGGTCCCTGTCCTCCAGGGGGCGGTAGCGATGCTGGTTGTGCTTTAAATCATCGTGGCGATGGAGCTCGGCCTTGGAGGTGTGGCTCTTGGGGTGCGTAGGCGGGTGGAGGGGCTGGGGGTGGCGCTGGGAAGGGGGAGGTTGCTGGGGCGGTTGAGGCTGGGGGACAGGGTTGGGGATGGCCTGGGCCGGGGAGCGAGGGATGGGAACCGAGGGGGAGGAGGAGGGCACCTGGCATCTGCAGCTGACGTGGTCTTCCACCGTGACGACGGCGTTGTCGTAATGAGCCTTTTTATTGATGAACTGGATTTTGATCACCTGTTACAGAGAGAAAGAGCAGCAGCGTTTTCAGGAGAGTCGTGATTTGACACTTAAGGCCGAACATGGACATATATATATATATATATATATGTGTGTGTGTGTGTGTGTGTGTGCGTCTGCGTGTGTGTGTGTGTGTGTTTCTCCCCACCTGCAGGTATCTGGTGCTGGTGACGGTGGGCACACACTGCAGCAGGCGGGTGTTGCAGCAGCCGGAGCAACGTTGCACCTCCACGCAGGGCGGCCACAGCATGAAGTTGGCGTTGCGTCGGTCCAGCATGGACCTTGTCACCTCCTGCACCTCCGTGCGCACCTTGCACACCGCCTGCTGGGCCGGCTGGGCCTCCACTGGAGACAGGGGGGTGGAGGAAGATGGTTTGTGTGAGGCAGCAGGTATCGTGGTGGAGGTGTTAACCTCATACTGTGCTCAAACTCAAAAATAACTTCACCCCACAAAAAAATCTGCCAACTCTGCATCTCCTTTCAGCCCCTTACGTTGTCACCAGCCAGGCTCGAAAACAAGGTTGGCTCTCAGAATGAAGCCTCTACTCTAATCTAT
>NC_137191.1:4404228-4411728 GCF_960531495.2 Zeus faber
CAACATGAGGAGTGAGTCCATGCAAATCATATGTTTTACGCACGTTAAACACGTGATGGGATGATTTAGGACTGTCATGGGTGACAGTTGTGTGTGTGTGTGTGTGCGTGTGTGTATGTGTCCTTGCGTGTGTGTATGTGTGTGTGTGTGTGTGTGTGTGTGTGTGTGTGTGTGCGTGTGTGTATGTGTCCTTGCGTGTGTGTATGTGTGTGTGTGTGTGTGTGTGTGTGTGTGTGTGTGCGTGCGCGTGCGTTTTGGATTTGTGCAGGTGTGCATGTATGCCACACGGGCGTGTCTGTGTGTAAAAAGTAGCGTGTGTGTGTGTGTGTGTGTGTGTGTGTGCGTGTGCATGTGCACGTGCGTGTGCGCTCGCTCGCTCCTCCGTATCCATTTAAGGGGGATCAGAAAACGTGTGCTGATTAAATCTGGCTGATGTAAGCTTAGTGTTGTGAGGGACAAACATCTTGCAAAAGCACCGGAGCTCGACATGATGGGATTATTGCAGGGACGTCGCAGTTTCACATGACAACACACACACACACACACACACACACACACACACACACACACACACACACACACACACACACACACACACACATACACACACACACACACATATATGTATATTACCAACCGGAACAAAAATCAAAACGGTACTGGTCATATATTTAAGATGTACTCTCAGTTTGCATTTCTCGGCTATTCTCAGACTCCCACATGGGGGATGACTCCCTGGCTGACCACGCACCACGAGGCGCCGCAGGAACATCACTGTGGATTATAATAAACAAATCTTCCATCACATCTGACCGCACTGCCAGGAATAACGACCTCCGTGCTGCCTTGAGCAGCGGATTACCTGCTCTCGCGCCTCATGGCGACGGCTCCAGGAAACCTCCGCTGGCGGTTGAGCCGCCGCCGACCTGACGCCTTGCTCGCTGGTGCCCTGACAGGGGCTCGCGCCTGTCTGCGGCGACCCAACCCGTGACCTTTCTTTCATGACGGGGTCGTCGAGGGGAAAACGTTTTTTCGTAAATGGCTTTTCTAAAGTCATTTGCTGTATTTATGAAGGGCCACGTGAACATACACACACACACACACACACACACACACACACACACACACACACACACACACACAAAGACAAGGTGTGTAATATTGGGCTTTACTTTGTTTTCTCCTCTGGGGTTTGGTGTCCTTGGCGAGCCGACTTCTCACGTTATAGGTGTCTGTCTTTTTTTATTTTTCATTGTTTTGACTAAAAGACGATTAGCGACTCTGAGCGACGACAGCGCTCAGAGTCAAAACATCACGTTTGAGCTTCGCACAGTTTCCTCCGCACCAGTCGCATTTTGACCGGCAGACGTCGCTTTCAATCCTTAATGTGCTTGTCTACGTTCTCATTCCCATGGAGAATAGACTATTTGGGCTGGTGTTTTTTTGCTGAAAAGAAGGACCTCTCTTCGTTGCCTTCCCATCTTCCCATCTGAGGTGTCGGGCTTGGGCTGTGTGGTCAAACCGTCCTTGAATGTGGCTCCGCGAAGCCCTTTGAGACTGAAACCCTGATACAGGGCTGTAAAAATAAACGCCAGTAAAACCGCAAACTGCACTTAGAAGGACAGCCTCGGTGGTGGTGTTCAGGTCCGTGCGGGGAGCGGCGTGACGCACCCCCTGCTCCACAAAGCCCAAGGCTAAGACTGACCCTGGACCAGCCAGCAACGCCCTGCTTCACCGTCTCTCCGTCTACCACCGTGTATCCACCCTCTCCCTCTCCCTCCCTCCGCCTCTCTCTTTCCGCTTACAAATATGCTACAAGAGGAGCGAGCGGAGGGCCAGCCATGGACAACGACCACGCATTACAAATGATCATGACTGTGATTGAGGCCTATCGGTTCCGAAAACACCTCGGTGTCGTTTCCACTGATTATTGGGTGGTAAGGTCAGTTTGGATCGAAACTCGTCCGAGTTTCCTGTGGGAAAATTCATCCCCTAAATGCCCTAAAGGTAGACGTTTAAACACAGTGGGCCTACGAGAGAGAGAGAGAGAGAGAGAGAGAGAGAGAGCTTCAGACCAAGATCCAGACCTCACAAAGATCTTCACTTATTGAACTTACATTCTTGGATTTGTTTCCCAATTGCTTTGGCAACGTAACGTGCATCTCTATAAAGCCCTTGGAATTGAATCGAAATGTAGGGAGATGAAGAGAAAGAGAAGGAGAGCGAGCTCCAGACAAATATCTATTATGTTGAAGAGCATTGCATCTAGATGGTACCCTGGTACAACACCCCCCCACACGCACACACTCACTCACACACACACGCCCTCTCTCCTCCGCCTCACCTCAGCGCTGCCAGGCTGCAGACGCGCCGCAGTGAGCGCCCACAGCAGCAGCAGCAGTTGGACCCAGGAGCTCATGGTTCCGCCCAGCCTGCGGACCGGCTGGGCATTTAGCAGCTCGGCGTCCAAATCCCCCCGGTGTCACCGATCCCTGGTCCGGTGCGGCGCGGGGCGGTGCGTTCCGCGGTGCGCGGAGCGCTGTGTCAGCGCCGCCGGTGCGCGCACTGGGGAGACGCGTCGCGCTGCGTAATGTGTCCAAGTGTTTGCTCAACGTGACTCACGCGCGCAGGCTAGACAAGCGACTGGATCAAAGAAACGTCCGTTAAACGGGAGACGTCAGGGCTGTTACGGAGCAGGTGCGTAATGACGCGGAACATTGCGACCCGGTTCACCAGCACAGTTCTACCAGTGCGGCGCACAGCTGCGCCTGCGGCACAACCCGTTCCCGACGCATGTCCAAGTACATTTCCAAAACAGAAAACCGCAATCGGTGAGTTCCAAAATGCGCCGGTGCGTCAATTTTAATCAATCCGGAAAACTGCAGCCTCCAAAATCTGGATAAAAAATTCTCCAAAAGCCACCTTCGTGTTCTGCAGCCCTCTCTCAAACCGCAGCGGCTGCAAGTTTGTTTTACGTGCGTAATTCTCCAGAACGCGCGTCTCCAAATGTCGCACCGGCGTTGTACCGTGCGCTTCACTGTCCTGCGCCGGGCGGACTGGATGTCTAATCCTGGTGTTGGTCCCTCTCCCTCCCACCGGGTCTCCGGGCGCTGCTCGCCGTTCCTCCGTTCACCGGTGACGCGCTCGGGTTGTTCTCGCCCCGCTGCAGCTCCGATCTGGTTTCGTCTTGGACGCAGAGCAGCTTTCCAAATAGAAACACCCCCACCCCCACCCCCACCCCCACCCACCAGCCTCCTCAAGTCGATGTCAGCCCCCCCTCCTGGAGGCAGGGCTTACCAGGTCGCTATTAGGAATAAGGAGCCTCTGAAAGGAGGAGTTTGGAGCCGTGCGTCGAATCACAATCACTGCACTACGCTATAAAAACAAATTAAAGTGGTAATCCGTAACATTATTTTGTCGGAAAAAAACAAACATGTTTTAGTGTAATTTCACTGGCACCTCATAAGGAACTGCCCTTCAATGTGTTTCCAATATGCATGTGTCCCTCTATATGCGGTGTCCATTGTTGGCGGCGGGGTCCGCCTTTACCAGGTGAGAACGCACAGATCGGCACGTGCAAGAAGTGTCAGGCCGCCGCGGCGTGTTTGCTGTAGCAGCGTAGCACGTTGTGGTCAGTAAACTGTCGATATATGGATGAACAGGCGTCGAGCGTCTGAGAGCAAAAAGGGGAATAAACCCGGGAATAATCTCTCTCTCTCTCTCTCTCTGTGGCTGTTTCTGCGTCACCTCTCATGTTAAGCGTAGAAGTCTATTACATCACTGTGTTCTGTGTGGCTTTTCACCGCTCTGAAGCAGACCTACATCCCAGATATTTAGAAAAGCAGTCGTGAGTACTTGATTACATCATAAACTAAATTAAAAATTACATTACATTTAGCAGACGCTTTTATCCAAAGCGACTTACAATTATTCAAACACCGACGGACGCAGCCATCAGGAGCAATTAGGGGTTAAGTGTCTTGCTTAAGGACACTACAGCATGTTAGCAGGAGGAGCCTGGGATCAAACCAGCAACCTTTAGATTATGAGACGACCAGCTCTACCTCCTGAGCTACCATCCACCAAACTAGCGGCGCATAATCTACAACCGCTGCATTATCAGGGAAAATGCACCAACCGATGGATTTGCAATGATGACGCCATGACGATTGATGATGCATAGTGGTCGGACGTCGCGGCTCAAACATCACACCAGTACTGGAGATGATCACGTTCTGCGCAAATTCCCAACCAAAAGCCAGATCCATCGTGCAGCTTCATTCGATTCCTTTCTGACTTCCAGACACTGGCTCCGTGCCCCTAATGGAAGAAAGTGTCATGGGCTGGATCAGTGCACCGTGTTGGCTGATGGTGAACGTTGAGGGAGGATGTCCGGTCTACACCTTTCGCTAGGATTCTTCAAGCTCTCTTGTCTTCACATTAGGAGCGTG
The DNA here is from genome assembly GCF_960531495.2 of Zeus faber. NCBI lineage: Eukaryota > Metazoa > Chordata > Actinopteri > Zeiformes > Zeidae > Zeus > Zeus faber. Next base: position 4,408,680 of record NC_137191.1, read on the forward strand.
CCCCCGTCACCGGGTGTCCTTTTCATTGGAGACGGTCGGAGACTCCGGCGATCAGTCCAGACTCGTCTGGGACTCCTGTGCAGACATCAGCTTGGTTTGATTTCACCTGAAGTCGTAAACCAGGGCTCCTACAGCGTCGATGGCATCTCAAGATGTGTGAGCTGTGATCGCTGTCCCGTCATTGGAAGTATAGATGCATCGACTTTATCTTCAAACGGCGAAACCAGCATTTAGACGGATGACCTTGAGGGTGGTGTTTTGACTTCCTTGATAATATTTGGGGTTATACCGTGGCCTGTAGCCTACCTAGTTCTCTTTCCTCTCTTGTTGGTCCGTCAGTTTCCAGGGGCCAATCAGAGGCCCCGGGTTCAGAGGTCTGCGTCGCCGGTTTTGGTGCCTGACCTTTATATGAACTCACAGGAACCTTTGTGATAAGAACCCGTTTTGGGCTGGTTATTATTTAGCCTTAAAACAGCGTTTCTTCTTTTCTTCAACTTTCTGATCACTCTTTTATTTTACCTCCCGGCGACGCCCAGAAGGGGGGTCCTAGCTGTCGCCCCTCGTCCTGCAGGGATGCCGCAGTATGTGAAATAGGGCGCCCCGTTTCGGGGAAAAGGTTGGAGGGGCTATTTATGTACACATGTACACAAAGACACACACACACACACACACACACCCACACCATGACCTTTGACACAAGCAAGGTGCACGGAGTGATGCAAGTGACATTGAGAGCACACACAGCTGACATTGACACAATGAAATACAGCCTCTCGACTGGATGGTGACCTCAGTGGTGTGTGTGTGTGTGTGTGTGTGTGTGTGTGTGTGTGTGTGTGTGTGTGTGTGTGTGAACACTCAGCATGTGTGAGAGTAGCAGTGGATGTACAGTAGAGTAGGCCTGGGCTATATATCAACATAAGATCATCCTTGTGATGCTGACATGACAGTACATAGTTTGTTGTGTTTTGTTTTGGTACATATCACAACACTGTGATATGTTTAAATATTGTTTTTCGGGCGAATCAATACCTCTCCCTGCTCGTCATGATATCAACATTAACAATGATCTGAGTGTATATGCAGTTGTGTTTCATTTCTGCGAGCAAGTGAAGTATTTCGGGGAGGAATCTGTCTGTCTGTCCTTCTGTCCGCCTGTCTGTCTGTCCGTCAGTCTGTCTGTCTGTCTGTCTGTCTGTCTGTCCGTCTGCCTGTCTGTCTTCCTGTCTGTCCGTCATTCTGTGTGCCCGTCTCTCTGTCTGTCTGCCGTCCATCTGTCTGTCTGTCCGCCTGTGAGCCTGTCCGTCTGCCTGTCTGTCTGTCTGTCTGATGTTCAGAGGCCTCGTCTTGTGGATCAGCAATCAGATGTTTGTCAGCGTCTCAGATCCTTTTTCTCTTCTCTTATTTGTGGGACTTTGAGTTGAAAAGACCTTTTGTTCTCAGGACTCTCTTCCGAGGATGCTCCTCTCCTCTTCATCCCCCTCTCTTCTGCTCCACTCCCTTCCTCCCTCCACTCCTCTCCTCCCCTCTTCAGTTCATCCCACTCTTCTCTCTCTTCTCCCTTCTCTTCCTCCTCCCCTTCTTCCCCTTCAATGCATCCCTCTCTCCTCTGCTTCTCTCCTCCCTCTACTCCTGTTCCTCGTCTTTACCTCTCCTCTCTACCTTTCTCTCCTACCTCCTCTCCTCTATCCTCTGTTATTCTCCTATATCCCTCTATCTCCTCCTCCTCCTCCTCCTCTCCGTTCAAGGCTTCGCTGTGCCCTGGAAACACCTCTGGGGAGTTCAAATTAGTTTCCTTCTCTAATTAATAGAGTGGTGCGATCGCCGCCCCCGCCGCCCCCGTGTCTTCCTGTGCGAACCCCGGCCGCTGACGGAGGCCGAGCCTCGCGGTTCAAGCCCGGGTCAACCTGCCCGGCCGTGCAGCAGACAGGGCCCGTCTACGCTGCGTCTCAAACGGGGAATATTAGATTTGGGCTGGAGTCACAAGCCAGGGCATCGTGGGCCAAAGCACACGTCCCAGAGGATCAATGGGAGGACGGCGGGAATGGCCGGTCAGGCCAAGCCATCAGCTCTACCGGGTCCGTCCAACCCCCAACTCGGCCCGTTATTTCAATTCTATTTTGTTTGACTAGACATGATAATTGTTGGCTGACGAAAACCACGTGGATCCAGGGATCAGGGCGTGGGAAAGCCGCCCTCCTCCCCAAACAACATAGACACACAAGTTAAAACGGTCACAAGTGTCGGTAAAAATATCCAACGCACTGAATCCAGTGTGTTCAGATGCGGCTGGGAGACACAAAAGCAGTGTAACCGGCGTAAGAGGAGCACGTCCAACCGGGTGCATCGTCTCAATATATTTGCGCTCTTGCGATCGTGATGCTCAAGCATCAACCTGGCTCGAGGCGCCGCGCTGACTCACATTCCGTCCTGTGACTCCGCACTGAGCCCCGGCTGACATACGTCTAGTAGACACGCTGAGTGCGGGATCGATAATAGAAGGACAAAAACAACTTTGCATTGTCACCTATGTATGACTCACCTGAGTTTTGAGAACTCTGTAAAATGATGAATCAAAAGGAGGGGACATTTTCAACACTGAGTCAAAAGGCAAATAGGCCGAAGGAAACATGCAGCTGGAGGAAGGCGGGGGCATGAAACTGTATTGTTGTGAGTTTTCCCGGAGTCAATAGGAGGGGAAGTGTAATGGAATGGCTAAATATATAAAGAAATAGCCAGGGTGAGCAGCTGGCCCTGTGGAACACGGCTGTCATCGGGTTGAGGGGCATGCGTGAGACGCAGAGCGCTTCCTCTTGGCAGTTTAGGATTTAGGGAGATTGGAACTAGCGTGTTTTTTACCTTCACCAACACACACACACACACACACACACACACACACACACACACACACACACACACGCTTCACATTCCTCCACTGAGCAGGTGAGCATTTTACTGCCAACCCAAATATTCCCAGGAAGCCTGGCAATATTTACCAAAGCAAATATTCCTCCAAATATTCCCATTAAATTCTCATCCAAAATGTTGA
>NC_137191.1:4416728-4421728 GCF_960531495.2 Zeus faber
CGACGGAAATGCGTCAACGGTGCAAGAACACACAACGTTAAGTCTCAGCACAAACACACCCATTGACACACAATGTACGTGTGTGTGTGCGTGCGCGCGCGTGTGTGTGTGTGTGTGTTTGTGTGTGTGTGTGTGTGTGTGTGTGTGTGTGTGTGCGTGTGCTGCTGCTGAAGAGTACGTGTCGCCAAGGAGAGACAACAGCGCAGTCCAGGGGTCTGACATAAAATGATTACTGAAAAACTTGTTATTAATATTATTACAATTATTTTCAAATGAGAGAGAGATAGCAGCGCTGAGAGAGGGTTCGAAGGGGGAAGGAGGAGAAGAAAGAAAGAAAACTACGGGAGCGATTAAGAGAGAGAGCGAAAGAGAGGGAGGGAGAGGGAGAAAATGACTGGGATGTGGTGGTATTTCTGGAATGCACTTTCACACACACACACACACACACACACACGCACACACGGTGTGACAGTATGAACGTGCACTGTGTGATAAGGTAATGGGGCATCGGATTTCAACTCTTTCTCCACAAGGTCTGTGGAATCTGAAATTAGGGAACTTCCACCTCTCTCCTCACCTCCTTCCTCTCTCTCTCTCTCTCCCTGACTCGCTCTCTCCCTCTTCCTCACTCCTGTCCTCCTCACACACTTCTTCCCTCCACTCTTTGATATTTATTCCTTTGCAGTGCATGCTGCTGCATGTGTGTGTTTTCTTGCCAGAAATCATACACAACTTCTCCATATCAGTAGCTGTGTGTGTGTGTGTGTGTGTGTGTGTGTGTGTGTGTGTACTACATATAAGGATAAGATAGGTTAGTAGCATGTGTATTAATTCCTGCTAATATTAACCAAATAACCAAACAATGAATTATTTTTTCTACAAAAAGACATAATGAACAATAACAAATGAATAGTCTCTGCCTCTTTCCCGCCAGGGAAACACCTCATCATCTCACACCGTCGAGGTGGAGATGGATTCGCACTTTAATAATTTCATGAAATGTCTTCGCTCTTCATTTTCCTCTTGTACTATAATATATCAGTATAATATATATATATAATATAATATTATATCTATATATATCTATATATCTATATATAGATATATATACTCTATTACCTACACCAGCATCCTGCGACCATCAGGGTAGCGACAGGACAGTGTGTGTGTGTGTGTGTGTGTGTGTGTGTGTGTGTGTGTGTGTGTGTGTGTGTGTGTGTATAGGTATGTGTGTGTTTGATATTTGATGTTTGTCTGAATGGACTTCCACTGTCCATACTGCTTCCTGTTTACACAGCGTTATTTCCTGTAGGACGACGTGCGTGACCTCACACCAGACACTTCTGATATCTTTTTTTCTCTCTCTACCTCTCTCTCTTTCTCTCTCTCTCTCTCCCTCCCTCTCTATGAGAAAGTATGTCGCTCTGTTTAATCGTAATGTTTTTTCCTCTTTTCTGTCTCTCTATCTTGGTCACTTTCTGTCCTACGTCTTCTCCCTCTCTGTCCCTTGTCCGTTATTCTGTCGTATCTATCCCTCCATCTCTCTCTTTCTCTCTGTTTCTCACGCTTTTGGTACCTTTCTCTCTGTCTGTACCTCTCTTGTTCTTTCTCCATCTCTCTCTCCCTGTCTGCTGTGACTTTCCTCCATCCCTCCGTCTCCGTCCACCGCCTTCGCTTCCTACCCTGACCCTGTTACTGTAGCTTTCTGTAATCCCTTCTTCTTTCCTTCTTCCCTCTTTTTTCTCCTCTGTCGCCCCCCTCTCTCTCTTTCTTTCTTTCTCTCACATCCTGTTTCCTTTTGTTCTTGAGAATTGACCATAGTTCCTGTAGTCCGTTATCAGTGGGGGGGCTGGCATAGTTATAGAATATCCAACTCTTAGTGCCTTTGAAGTCTCTTTTAAAGTGGACTGTGTGTGTGTGTGTGTGTGTGTGTGTGTGTGTGTGTGTGTGTGTGTGTGTGTGTGTGTGTGTGTGTGTGTGTCTGTGTGCCTGAATGCTTGTCCAACACACACACACACACACACACACACACACACACACACACACACACACACGTGCACAGCAAAAACACACGCGGTTGTTGCAGCCCTCTCATGTGCGGCATGCAGGTGTGTTCTAATCTGGTAAATCCCATAATAATGGCAATCTGGATCTTCATAGCAACCACGCAGATCAGTGGTCCAACTGTGCACTTTAAGTACAGACGCACAGGCGCATGTACGCACATGTTCACACACACACATACTACACACATACACACACACACACACACACACACACACACACCCACACCCACACCCACGCACACACACACACACACACACACACACACACACACACATACACACACACACACATACACACCATCATTCTTACAAATATAAAAAGAGAAATATAACAATAATACTCACAAGAAACAAGAATATTAATAGTAAAAATAATTATAATAAATACAATTGGTCACCATTACTTCCAAACCCCAGTCATTAAAAATGTCTAGTAATGAATGGATAAAATGAGAAACATGTGGTTTCACACACACACACACACACACACACACACACACACACACACACACACACACTCACTCACACAGCATTGAAAACAATACAACAAAGTTCTATATTAATATTATGCATCATGTATTTACAAATATCTATTAATCACTGGAAGGTATTTTTCTCCTATTGTTTTTAGTGGCCATTGTTAGCAGTGGAAAGCACCAGAGTCATGAGGTCATACCGTGCTCCCACCATTACAGATGTGTGGAATCAACCATCCAGAAACAATGGGAGAGAAGGCTGTCGAAGCTGTGACAGCAGCAGCAAGGAAGCACAGAGTGTGTGAAAGAAAAATAACAGAGAAAGAGGTGGAGGGGAACGATTTCAGCATCATCACATCGCATGATGGGAGAAGTGGATAATTCACCCGATGGGAGATGGTGTTCACAGGCGGAGGCGTCTGGGAGGGAATGGTGACGGGAGGTAATCAGGGAGAAAGGGCGGGAGATGGAGGGGATGACGGAAGGAGGAGGTGGAGAAGCGGGAAGGAGAGAGAGAAAAAAAACAGGGAAACCCCACGTTCTCAGTTGAGAAAGTGACATAGGCAGGCGGTACCCCTATGGTGTGTGTGTGTGTGTGTGTGTGTGTGTGTGTGTGTGTGCTTTGAAGCAGCCCATGGGTCATGACTGAGTGAGTGACTAATTGTCCTGTCTGCTCACAAAAACACACACACACACACACACACACACACACACACACACACACACACACACACACACACACACACACACACTGAGATTACGCACGCAATCACCACAGGATAATCCTCATGGCCTCGTATTTTCTTTTTTTTCAAGAGCTGGAAATCGACACGTCTAGATTACGTTCTCTTCTGGAAAATCCTCACTCCTCTTCCCTAATCCCTAACCTCTCTCACATCCATCCATCCACCCATCCATCCATCCATCCATCTATTCACCCATCCATCCATCCATCCATCCACCTATCCATCCATCCATCCATCCATCAATCTATCCATCCATCCATCCATCCATCAATCTATTCATCCATCCATCCATCCATCAATCTATTCATCCATCCATCCATCCATCAATCTATTCATCCATCCATCCGCATGCTTGGCAGAGAATGCTTGGATGGGAACAGGCAGCAGATAATCCACCACTTCTTGGAAAACTCCCTTTTTTGGTCTCGTCATTGGACAGTTTGGCTCCAGCTTTTTGAGATTGACATTCAGTGCTTTGCTCTCAAGTACCGTCCTTGTTGTTCACAGTTTTCCTTTTCCAGTTTTCTAATGTGTCTGACTCCCCCCCCCCTCTCTCCCTCTCTCTCCGTTTGATCTGGACTAAAAAGAAAACCCTGTGATCATCCCTCACATGATGCCAGACGCACCCCAGACTGATATCCGCTGCTGTTCCTGCCCACGGGCGGACGGAGGAACACATCGCCGGATTGTATCCCAAACATCTGCGGCATTAACCCCTTCTCTCCCACCTGCCCCCCTCCCTCCATGGCTGTTTGTATTCCTCCAGGTGTCTCCCTCCCTCCCTCCCCCAGTTCAGTTCATTCAGCTTCATTGCCGGCGACCATCTTCCCCAAAAACAACAAGGGAGAACAGAACAGCAACTCCCCCCGCTCTGACTCAACTCTCTTATCTCTCTTAAGTCGTCTCTCTGCCTCCCTCCACCCTCCGCCCTCCGCTCTCCGCCCCATTCGAAGGGGAGCCTTTTCATCTTTCAAAATCGTGGCTCTCCCGCTCCCTCTGGCTTCCTCCTTTTCTCCTTTTCTCTTTGTTCCGTCCTCTTTCGACCCCCCTCCCCTCCTCCACTCCTCCACTCCTCTGTTGCTTTCTCTCTATTGCCTCCTCCTTCTGCCCCTGGTTCACCCCTTTCTCTCTCTTCTTGACGTCTCTTGTTGTCCGGGAGAGAACAATGGAGAGGTTTCATATAAGTTGAAACCTCGAAGCGGGGAAAAAAAAAATGTATACCTTTGAATCTAGAAGCGCACGGCAAAGAAATATACAGTACGTGGAAAGAAGAAGAACAACTTGCGGCTGTGAGAGATGACCTCCAAAACGATCGTACGAATTAAAGGCGCTAAAATGAATAACGATGCCTTATAATCAAGCATCAAACGTCTGCTTGTTCTCTCCAAAAAAGTTGTTTATTTCACTTCAAGAAATCACAAGGACAACAAGATTTTCCAAAATGCTTTTCGGGATATTTTTTGGACCTTCTCGCCAATTGAGTCTCAAAGCCACGCAGAGAAACAGTGGTTTGGAGTTGTTCTTCGTGTAGGGCGTGCCTGAGACCGCGCCCCAGATTTTCATTGATATTCAGGCCCTGGGGGCCGTTACAACCCCAAAGCACCGCGGCTCCGCCCCCGGTGCTCCACACTCGCAGAGGGGTTTCTAGAGCGGCTCTCCTCTAAAAAGCTTCACTTTGTGTCGGGGTCGCAGGAGAGGCTTCCTTCGGTTGT
>NC_137191.1:4426728-4496728 GCF_960531495.2 Zeus faber
TGCACATACATACACACACACATGCAACACACACACACACACACACACACACACACACACACACACAAAATGCACACACAAACATACTTTAATAGATGAAGACTGGTGTTTGTCTATCTATCGATCTATCTATCATCTGTCTGTCTCTCTGTCTGTCATTCTGTCTGTCTGTCCATCTGTCTGTCTGTCTGTCCATCTGTCTGTCTGTCTGTCTGTCCGGCTATCTATCTATCATCCATCCATCTATAAATCCCGCACACAAACACACTGACACATCAACAGACATGTATTGTCTAAACTGTTATCTCTCCCTATCTCTACGTCTCTCTCTCTCACTCACACACACACACACGCACACACGCACACACACAAAGACAGAGCCTCAGACGTCTTGACTGACTCACTGTGATGACATCATCGCTCTAAGCTCCGCCTCCCGCCAGCTCCACGGGGGGATTAGCGTCTCGCGACACAGCTAGGACACTGGTCTCAGACCAGATTAAGTGTGACCACGGCGTGTCACTCTGCGCGGCGCGGCGGATTAAGGCGTGCACGGCGCCACGTGCACCTGGTGATGTCATGATGCTCTCAGTGTGACCTAAATCACGTGACACCCAGCCAACCTCGCTTTCCCGGTCGCCCTCCCCTAACGCGTCAGTGGTCCTTCCCGAAAAAAATGAATGGAGACTGGGAAAGCTGATTTAGGACTCAGCCATTTGGGAAGGCATGGCGCTGTGGAGGACTGGCGATCCGTCACAGCGCCTCTCGATGAACCTTCAGGAAAACTGCCACGCTACAGCATGACCCGTGTGTGTGGAGAGATTGAGGTGGAACTATTGTCCAGCCAATGGGGAACACAATAGGTGACGGACCATTCATGCAATGTGCCAGAGTATAACCTGACCTTGTGGGGTTGAGTTGTTGGGGAATAAAGCTGCTAAAAGGATACACGCCGTCTCATCAATATTAGATAAGCTACATTATCTACAGAACCTGTGAAGCTTATTACATACTGTCAGAGTGCTCAGTCCCGTCTCCAGTGAGTGTCGGTTGCGACATTTGGTGAGAGTTAACACGGACGTTTGCATAATAAGTCCCGGTCGGAAAAGGCTAAGCTAAAGGAGCTAAACTAGCTGTTAGAAACAGTAGTAGCAGAACTAAAAGCTAATAGCTACCCGAGTTGGGGAAACAGTTTAAGACTAAGTGCTGGTGTAGAGAGCAAAGCATCCGTGTGATCCTGCTTTGAAGATTTTTGATTTTACTTTTTTGAAAAAATAAATAAATAAATAAATAAAAAGAAGATTATGATGCTCTCCATAAGCCCACCAGAAAATGTTGACTTCTCAGACTTTCCCAGCTGGCCCAACTGGATCTGCATTACATTACATTACATTGCATTTAGCAGACGCTTTTATCCAAAGCGACTTACAATTATTCAAACACTGACGGACGCAGCCATCAGGAGCAATTAGGGGTTAAGTGTCTTGCTCAAGGACACTACAGCATGCTAGCAGGAGGAGCCTGGGATCCAACCAGCAACCTTTAGATAACGAACACTGGCAAAAGCTGTACTGAAAATAAGACAGCATGAAGAGGTTAAGAAACAGCAGCCCATTGTGCATGACACAAACAGCCCAGACCAAAGAGAAGCTAATGTGGACATGATGAAATTTAAGAAAAAGTTTCAGAGACACACGCAGACAGGGAAAAGCCAAGGCAAGGGTCAGGGTCAAAAGGACAATGAAAAAGGGCAAAAGAGTTGTGGACGGTGTGGCAAAGCACCACCACATTCCCTAAACAACTGTGCTGCAAGGGATGCAGAGTGCTGGAAATGCCACAAGAAAGGCCACTATGTAGCCCTCTTAAAACAAAGCTAAGCAGTGTGGATGAAATCCAGGAAGAGGATGATGTAGACATTGTTTTCATAGGCAGGGTGTCAGCTGGTGGTCAGTCAAAAACATGGCAGAAGACACTAAGGCTAAATGGTCAACAAACCACATTTAAGCTGGACACAGGAGCGGACGTGACAGCCATCCCAGCTAAAGTCTACTCAAAGAAGCAGCATGGCCCGCTCACTGCTGCAACAAGAGACTGCTAGGACCAGGCAACAGCGCTCTACAAGTGGGTGGTCAGTTCAAGGGAACCTTAAAATACAAAAACAAGACAACTGAACAGCCAGTGTTTGTAATAGAAAGATTAGCTACCCCACTACTTGGTCTGCCAGCAATTGAAGCGCTGCAGTTAGCCTACACAGTTGACACTATTCAGACAGCTGACATCAAAAAGCTGTATCCCAAAGTGTTCACAGGCCTAGGATGCCTGAAAGGCATGTACAAAATTAAACTGAAGGAGGATGCCAAGCCCAATGCATTGTCACTGCCCCGTCATGTGCCTATACCCTTTCTAGACAAAGTCAAAGTAGAGCTCCAGAGAATGGACACTCTGGGAGTGATTGCGCCCATCGATGAGCCGACAGAGTGGTGCGCAGGGATTGTTGTGGCACCAAAGCTCAACGGAAATATAAGAATCTGCGTGGACCTGACCCACCTGAATTAATATGTCTGCCGTGAAAGGCTCATTCTGCCGGCAGTGGACGAAACCCTCGCCAAGCTGTCAGATGCGAAAGTGTATACCAAACTCGACGCCACAGCTGGCTTCTGGCAGGTGCCCCTGCACCCAGAATCAGTCCCCCTGACGACGTTCATCACACCGTTCGGGAGGTACTGTTTTCACAGATTGCCATTTGGAATTTCGTCAGCACCCGAGCACTTTCAGAAGAGGCTGACACAGATGCTGGCAGGACTGGAAGGTACAGTGTGTCATGCAGATGACATTCTTGTCTTTGGATCATCGCATGAATAGCATGACCACAGACTGAGCAGAGTGTTGGAGAGACTACAGAAGGAAGGGCTGACGCATTTAATAATGAAAAATGCCAGTTTGCTGTGGACCGTGTCAAGTTCCTAGGTCATATTGTCAGTGCCCAGGGCCTAGAACCAGACCCTAACAAAATTACAGCAATCACACAGATGCCCGCACCCACAGACGTTGCAGGTGTGAGAAGATATTTGGGCATGGTGAATTATGTTGGGAAATTCTCGCCACGCATTGCTGAGCTCTCACAGCCCATAAGAGAATCCGACAGTGACTGGGCGTGGGGGAGCATGCAGCAGCGGGCATTCGAGGAGCTCCGTCGGGAACTGAGCTCAGCCACAGTGCTGGCACAATACTGCCCGAACAGACCGACAAAAGTTGCGGCGGACGCTTCCTCATTTGGACTCGGAGAGGTTCTGTCTCAGAAGCAACCGTCAGGCGAATGGCATCCGGTGGCCTTGTGCTCACGCAGCATGATGGAGTCGGAGCGTAGATACACACAAATTGAAAAAGAGGCACTGGCGCTGACCTGGACGTGTGAGCGCTTTCGATCTTATCTAATAGGGATGGACTTTCTTATTCAAACAGACAACAAGCCCCTCATTTCCCTGCTGGGCAGCAGAGCCCTTGATGACTTGCCCCCTAGAATCCTGAGATTCAGACTGCGACTGCTTCGCTTTACATACAAGATTGAACATGTACCAGGGAAGAACCTGATCACAGCAGACGCACTGTCCAGGGCTCCGATCCAAGCGGCGCTAACGGTGGAAGATACACAGCTGGAGAAGGATGTCGGTGCTTATGTCAACCAAGTGATGGAGCACCTACCTGCATCAGAAGGGAGGCTGGCTCAGATCAGGGCTGCACAAGATGTAGACAGTATCTGCAAAAGACTAAAGAACCTGGTGCAAAATGGATGGCCTACCAGGAAGGCTCTCACACCAGAGCTTCAGCAGTACTGGCAGTATCGCCAGGACCTGTTGATTGCGGATGGACTGCTGATGAAAGGCGAGCGACTGGTAATCCCTGATTCTATGCAAGAGGAGTTGCTGAACAAAATTCATGAAGGTCACCAGGGCATCACAAAGTGTATTGCCAGAGCACAGCAATCCATATGGTGGACAGGTCTGTCAAAGCAAATTAAGCTGAAAGTGGAACACTGTGCGATATGTGCTAAGGAGGCTCATAACTTCCCAGAACCACTGCTGACGACACCGTTGCCAGACAGGCCGTGGCAGTGTGTTGGAGCAGATCTGTTCCAGTGGAATTCAGCTATGTACCTGGTGGTGGTCGACTATTTCTCTCGCTACATAGAAGTAGCTAACCTCACTTCCACTACTACAGCCCATGTAACGGAGAAGTTGAAGTCTATCTGAGCACGTCACGGGGTCCCTGAGGTTCTGGTCACGGACAATGGTCCGCAGCTAGCTGCAGCGGAGTTCGCGGACTTTGCCAGAGAGAACGACTTCAAACATGTGACCAGCAGCCCCTGTTATACTCAAGGTAATTCGGAGGCTGAAAGGGCTGTGCGAACAGTCAAATCTCTCCTGAAGGAGGGAGAGGATCCACACAGAACCCTCATGGCTTACAGAGCCACACCCCTGGCACAAGGTGCATCTCCTGCACAACTACTGATGGGTCGAAACATCAGGACGCCCCTGCCCGTCAGTCAGGACAAGTTGGAGCCAAGGTGGCCTGACCTACAGGCTTTCAAAGAGAAGGATAAGTACCTGAAGGAGAAACAAGCATCCTGTGTCAATAACAGACATCGTGCACAACAGAAACAAGAGCTCAGACCAGGACAAAGAGTCTGGGTGAAGAACACCGAGCAGCCTGGAATCATTACAGGTCCAGCCCAGACGCCAAAATCCTACAACATCGAGCTGCCCTCTGGAAGTCTTCGCAGAAACCGATCCCACATCAGGGTCATTGCAGAGACTCCTACTGTTTCTAGATCAGGGTGCATGATAAAAAGACCAGTCAGGATGGACTTGTAATAACCTGTGTCTTAGGTAGAAAGTTGTGGTCAACAGGGCAGAATAATCCCTGCACAGCTTTGGGGACTCAGGCAGTCTACCCTGAACCCCTAGATAGGAAGTGAATTTGAGTTAAAATACTATTTGATTTTGTTTAAAAGAAAGTTTGGTATTCACTTAAAGGGGGAGATGTGAAGAGATTGAGGTGGAACTATTGTGCAGCCAATGGGGAACACAATAGGTGACGGACCATTCATGCAATGTGCCAGAGTATAACCTGACCTTGTGGGGTTGAGTTGTTGGGGAATAAAGCTACTAAAAGGATACACGCCGTCTCGTCAATATTAGATAAGCTACAGTATCTACAGAACCTGTGAAGCTTATTACAGTGTGCCCCTCCACCCCCATCGCTCCATGTACTATTTCATAAAAAACTAAGATGTCGCGTCGAACTGGCATTTCGGAAATCTGCCATTTCCAGTCAAGGGCCTCCACTTCCGAGTTCCAGCACGTGTCGTCCGCTGCCTCTGTTCGGGGAAAACACGGACGCCCGTGGCGTGTTTGTGTTCGTTGGGCAGCTGGTGAGCTGGTGAGTCGTTCAGATGCAGGTTGCACGGGTGTCGCTGCCGCCGGGCTGCTGCTGTGACGCCGGGTCTGTTATCTCGGGAAAACTCGGACCCAGGGCGATCCGTTCCCAACCTCCGACTGGGAATTGCGACTTAAATGGCCATCCCTTCCCACTTTCCCCGAGTAGGGGGTTGGATGTTTCCCAGTTCTGACTTTGGAAACCAGTGCCATACAGTATTATTATTATTTGATGAATCTACAAACATCGCAAACTAGACCAAGCATCTAATTAGATTTAAGTTATTAAAAGTTATTTAATTTAAAGTTATTTTCGCTGCGTGGATGAACGTCTCACAGTGTATATCCCTCTATCAGGCTGATAAGTGCCTGGTGGTGATGACTCACGTGTGTGTGTGTGTGTGTGTGTGTGTGTGTGTGTGTGTGTGTGTGTGTGGGCGGGGGGTGTGTGTGTCACCGTCTGCAGGTGTGTCCCCGTGTCTGCCCGAGTGCAACAATTTCACTTTTTTAACACCCCCCCCCTCTGAGACCCTCCTTCGCGTCCTTCATCCACCCCTTCCCCCCTCCTCTCTCTCTCTCTCTCTCCCTCCCTCTCTCTCTCTATATCTCTCTCTCTCTCTCCCTCTCTCGCTCTCTCTCTCCCTTTTCCAATTTCAAAACAAACAAGTAACCCCAGCCCACCCCCTCCCCACCCCCAGGCCCCCGCCTAAATTCTCCCTCTTTGATCGAATACCAGCCCAGTGACTTCATGACGTATGTCTGAGCTTCGTGTGTGTGTGCGTGTGCGTGTGTGTGTGTGTGTGTGTGTGTGTGTGTGTGTGTGTGTGTGGGTGGGTGTGGGTGTGTGTTGGTGCACGTCTAGTATTCATGTGACGTCAGCTGTTTGTGTGTACTTACTGCAGTTGTGTCTGGGGAACTAGCCTGGTAGATAAGCACTGTGTGTGTGTGTGTGTGTGTGTGTGTGTGTGTGTGTGTGTGTGTGTGTGTGTGTGTGTGTGTGTGTGTGTGTGTGTGTGTGTGTGTGTGTGTGTGCGTGCGTGTTGGCTCGTTGGCCTTGTTGATGAGCTTGTCAACTTTATGGACTCTTCATTGTTGAGTAATTGATGATTGAGGGTCTTGGTTAAACCTCTCTCTCTACCTCTCTTCCTCTCCCTCAACATGGCTGAAGGAAACTGCTGTATAATGATAACAGACTCTGAAACAATGGCTTTAATGGGTACACACACACACACACACACACACACACGTCCACAGGAGCAGTCGTGGCTTGTAGGTCAAGGGTCTTGCTGTGCCGCTGATAATCTCCAGTCGTTGTGACACTATTTATCAAATATGGAACAAGACGGAAATACCAGCGGCATTTTTGGAGCGTGTTTTCTGTCCCAAACGTCCCTTTGCTGGGACCCCGTCTGTCTGCCGAGCGATAAGGTCAGATTGGGTTTATTTTTGGGCAAGGGAGCATTACTGCAAAGGGTACTCAAACCCGGACGGAATTCCTTAAAAGCACTTTGTGGTGTTTTGGAGCCACGGCGCCTGATGTTGGAGGGATGGGCTGAACGGAACGCTCCTGAAAACTGGCCTCAAGCTCTGGGAGGTGTCCACGCTGGCTCTGTGCCTGGCACACCGCTGGTCTTCTAGAGCTTCTCAGGCGTCATTTAGAGGAGCAGGATCTCATGTGGGGTTACGATTAGGACTCGGTATAGAAAAATAAATACAGAAAAAATTTCTATATTTTGGAGTCAAAGGGATGCTTTGACAATAACAATGACAATAATAATAATAATCCTAATAATAAAAAACGTTTATGATTTTTTTTTTATAATTTACATAAATCTGAGGACAATGAATCATCATGTGACAAAGGCAAGCCATTAAGCTTTTAATCATTTTGTCCTGATTTCACAAATGTACTTTTCACCAATTTAAATATCATATTTTTATATAAGTAGTTTAATTGCAACTACTTACAAATTAAATCAAACTATTTCAATGTTAATTTCTGATATTAGAAATTCTATTTTAGAAAAATAAATCTTAATATTATCTATCAAATTTTAATTAGTGAGAATTAAAAACTTTTCCCCATTAATTTCAGTGGAAGATGTGGTTATAATGCCATTTCTTGATCTCAGAAATTCAAAATATTGGTATTAGAGATGTACGAAGTATGCATTTATTGTATCAAGAATTTAACTGAAATTCGTGATATCAAAATGTAATTTATTATAGCAATAAGTAAATGACTTAATACAATCATCAATGAACGAAATGGTAATTGAACTGGCGAAAACAAAATTGACGGACGGCTCCGATACACGCGGCTAAATGGCGCCGCCGTGTGGCGCGTCTGGTGGATAAACAAGCGATCGTCGCGCTTGTGCCGCATGTCCGCTGCCGCCAGGGTGCGCTCGGGGTTTTGTTTTTGTGCCCGTCGGTGTCGCGCCACGGGGCCGATTCAAAGAGGAGCGAGGCCCCCGCAGGCCGCCACCGGAAAGCTCGCGTCGGACCCCCCGCAGGCCGCCACCGGAAAGCTCGCGTCGGACCCCCCGCAGGCCGCCACCGGAAAGCTCGCGTCGGACCCGCCGACGCAACGTCTCAAACGCCCAAACTCTTTCCCGCGGAAGCGTCGACATTTGCTGCGTCGTCTGGAGCCGCTCGTCGCGCTAACGTGCGCTTGTTCATCTGCTGCATTCACGACGTGCAAGCTCGGACTTTTTTTTCCCCGAGCTCCGCGCTTCAACAGCGTTGTCTTCGTCCCAACCACAATGGGGATGGTAGCTCAGGAGGTAGAGCTGGTGGTCTAGTGATCCAAAGGTTGCCGGTTGGATCCCAGGCTCCTCCTGCTTGCATGCTGTAGTGTCCTTGAGCAAGACACTGATCTCAGATCAGCACACACAGTTTCGCGTGACGATGACGACAAACGACGACGCTACGTCACACGCTGTGTGACGTCACCGGCTCACCCCGTCACAGCCACTGCTAGACACCGGCTGAACAGTTTGACAACAAGCCGCTGGGCTGATCGATATCGGGGTGATCGATAAGGGCGTCACACATTTTAAACATAATAATAATAATAATAATAATAATAATAATAACAACAAAAACTCACTGATCTCACCCCTAATTGCTCCTGATGGCTGCGTCCGTCGGTGTTTGAACAATTGTAAGTCGCTTTGGATAAAAGCGTCTGATCAATGACTAAAATGTGTAAAATGTAAATGTAACCGGCCGCCGACTCTCCCCGAGCATCGAATCCCGGAGCTGATTAACAATAATTAGTTGAATTAATGATTGAGGTCGATAATGTAGGGATATGCACCTTGGATGACGTCAGCGCTCTGTGAATGTTTTTTGAAGCAGAACACATAACCGTACATCACAGAACAGAACACCTAGGGTTACAATATTACAAAAGTATCTTATACTTACAATATGTAAGAATACAAATAGTTTGTATAAAGGAAGTAATATCTTGGTGGAAAAAGTTTTTTTTTATACATGTTTGCGTTTATGTAGAAATAATTGAGCCATAAGCAATATAAAATTAACGCAATAAATGTGTTTTGTTTGACATGAGTAACAATTAATAAAAAAAAGACCTATTTCATAAATAAAGCTAAATTAGTAATAAAATGACGCCCTGCGGGGTCGTTAATTCCATTCTGAACCTACCGCGGCATAGAGAACTAGAGTCTCCGAGTTTCCCCTGGAACTTGAACGCAGCTCGGGGCTGCTGAGCCCATTATCGTCTCTGAACAGATTGTGACAGTTGGCGCCGGGAAGCTCGCGGTGTCACACCCGGAGCAGAGGACCCACACGCCGGGTAAGGCGGACCCAAAGCACCGGTCTAACGGTCCACCTTGGATCGTAGTTTAATTCGAAATGTAACGCTACAGCCTTTTGGCTTTGCCCTTATGCCGTGTGCCTTCCATCACGAGACGTGGTCGTCATGGCCCCGGCTTGTTGTTGTTGTTATTATTATTATTATTATTATTATTATTATTATTATGTTTAAAATGTGTGACGCCCTTATCGATCACCCCGATATCGATCAGCCCAGCGGCTTGTTGTCAAACTGTTCAGCCGGTGTCTAGCAGTGGCTGTGACGGGGTGAGCCGGTGACGTCACACAGCGTGTGACGTAGCGTCGTCGTTTGTCGTCATCGTCACGCGAAACTGTGCCGTCGCTTTAAGTCGGTTGAGTTTGTTTTTCGATTTGAATGTTGTTCTCTATTAAAGTCGGTGGATTCTGATGTTGAATGTCATTTCCTGGCGGACAGAGGTAAGGACATAGAAAACATGTTTAACATTTGGAAGCTTCACGTTTTCTGTTTTAATCTTTTAATTTCTCACCTGTGACTTTAATATTTACTTTATTTTCTATCCCTGCTCTGGACATTATGTGGCGTGGAGTGGCTGTAGTGCGAGGAAATGCGCTGCATTGCTCTATAAACACACACACACACGTCCTTACTTATTTCTATTTTTACGTGCAGTGTTTGCACATTTGTATTGGTTTTGGGCTGTATCGTGGATGTATGTAGTAATTATTGCAGTAGTATTGTGCATGTGGATGTACGAATAAATTGTTGCAGTAGTATTGTGCATGTGGATGTACATGTTTTTGTCATGTTTACATCATGATCGTCATTGAATTGAACTGGAAGACAAAGCCAAACAGACTGTGGGCGCACGCTGCACAGTGATCCACGCTCTAACGCCCCATGGTCGCCCTGCATTCCTCCTCCTTATTAATCTGCTTTACCGTGGAGACTGTTTGTACAGTGCCACTGGTGACTCACCCACTCTCTGTTCCCCATCCCTGTCACACGCCCAAAGTCGGCCGAGTTGTTTATTCTTAGTTCCCCACTTCGCCGCCACTAATTCTTTGGATTTTTATTTGTACTTTCAACCAGCCTTCACAGGATTTCTTCCCTTCCATTTCTTCTGGGTTTTCCTTTGTGACTCATCTTTGTTTTCTTCCTGAAACTCTCGCCCTCCCTCCCTCTCTCTCTCTCGCGCTCCCAAATTTGCATGACTTCATTTATCCCCGTACCTCCGGTGTTTATTGGTTATTGTATTTACTTGGATGCCAAATGATTTCCCCTCCGCACAGACACAAACAAAAACACACACCTGCACACACCCCACCTCCTATTTCTCTCCCTTTGCCCCCCCTCCCCCGTTACCTCCCTCATCATCCTGGTTTTGGTGTTCTCGCCCTCTCTCTCTCTCTCTCTCGCCCTCTCTCTCTCCCATCCACCCTGACGGGAGCATTGCCCCCCCCCCCCCCAGCCTTTCTCTCTTTTCTCCCGCCCTCTCTTGACCTCCCTCTCTCTACATCTTGACCTCTCTCTCCACCTTAGTAGCCACTGTTGGAACTAAGTCACTGAAACAACTGTCGGAACTAAATGGGACCCCGTATCTGTGCCGCCATGGCCACCCCCCGTCCTATTCACAGCACAAGGACCCACGGTGCAGTCGGAGAGGAATTCATTGTTTTGACATGTTTTCCTGATGCTTGTTGTCGGAATTGTCCAGTGAGTTTAGGTGTTATTGTTCCCCTTCACTCTGGGCCTCACAAGACACAACAAAAGACTGAAAAGCATGTGAGGCCCGCGAGGCCGCTGAACTCCCATCTTAGCTCTCTCTTTGGACTATTTGGATGTCTAATTTTCACGCACCTTTGAACATGTACGGCGTCCCTTGAGTGTACGCTTCAGGCCAGCTGTGGAACTTGAGCATTTCTGTCGGACAAAAGGCGGGTTATGTGAGCCGGGTTGGCGTGGTCCTCCGCCGCACGCTTCTGCCGCCTGTTTGAGACAGAGCGGTAACCCAGAGGGGGAGACAGAGGGATACACACGACTGGCGAGCACGGCGACGGAGGGGGACGTGCGCTGTGGTGTCGGCGTCAGGGGGCCTGCGAGCCTCGCCGAGCGGCTGCTCAGCCTGGAAGAGGGGATTTAAGGGGATTTCAGCGCAAACTGTTCCCTTCTCCCAGGGCTGCAGGCTCAGCGAAATCCTCTTTGCGGCTGCACGGGGAAGAGGCCAACGGTCACCGAACCAAGGAGAGCTGCTCTTTTGATTACAGCACGGTCTATTTTCTGCCTCTAAATTAGCCGGCCGTGACACCATCTTTTTTTATTTCAAATATTTTGTTTATTTCATTTTGTTTGTTTCAAAGAGAAAGTGGGGACAATTTGTTTGTGTGAAATTTAAAAAACTTTTTTGGGCCTAAATTATGAAACATAACAGATCATGATGACATGTGGAAAAGGTCCTATTACCATCGTCTGTTTCCTTCCCAAGCACTTCTATAGATCTGCAGTAGGTTTGGTACAGTTTGGTCCTACTCTAATGAAACTCGAAATTAATCCCTGAAGCACTCTATTGAAAGACAAAATGAGTGAATGACAAACAGGGCGGAGTATTTTAGTGTTCAGAGTGTAACTGTGCATATAGCTGTGCCTTCCTGTCTCAACAGACCACAGCTTCCTTCCACCTTTGTAAATCATCCTCCACTTGTCTCTTTGCACCGCGCCACCAGCATCAGTGCATCTTTTCAAAGCTCTGGCAGCTTAATAATTGAAGGGTCCACAGTGTTTTTCCTCTTTTCTCTGGGAGTTGGCAGAGACCTGCCATACTTTGTCTCACAGCAGGCCGGAGACATGCTTGCCAAGTCGCCTGGAGGTCAGTAGAGTTTCTCTGGGAGTCTTTTCTCTGATAATGTTGGATTTCCCACAGGGGAAAGACATGGGCCTTTACGAAACAGGGAGTTGGACTTCACGTAGCCATGTGCAGCCTAGGACAAGGATGAGAAAGTGAAATCGTAGCCGTTTGGTTTCAAGTCATGAATTATGTACATTGTGGTGTGTGTGTGCGTGCGTGTACCGCGTTGAACCAATGAAAGAATTTTAAATCATTGTCTGGGAGGCAAAACTTTGGACAGCTGCTTCCGTGAATTTTTTTGCACGTACAGCCCTGTGTTATTAGGATTACTATTTTGGAATTTTCCGGCCTTGGTGCTTAGCTTTAAGGGAGCCCACAAATAACCATTTCAACTAGCACTGCTACATGAAAGGAATGTTTTCCAGTAAACACTGATGCATTCATGAGAATTCCGTTTTAATATACTGCACCAAGTAGGAGCTGTTGTATGACAAGCTATTATTTGGATTATCTCTCTGGCATTGTGGCTCCTAGTGTGTTTTCTAGGAATGATCATAGTTTGAATTTGGTTTGGATTCATCTGATTGGCTGGCTGAAACTATCCACTCTCTAGTCCAATGGTCGTATTGTGTCATTTTATGTCCTTTTTGAGTAGAATTTCCACGTGAGCAGCAGGAGGTGAAGTCGATTAGCAAGATTACAGACGGCAAGGATTAATGTCTTTCAAAAGCTTCATGTGTCTGTAAGTTTAGATGTAAGTCCTTTGGACAAAAGCGTCTGGTAAATGACATAATGTAATGTACTACCAACCGATAGACCCTACCAACTACCGTTTCTATTACCAGCCTGTAGACCCTACCAACTACCGCTACTGTTTCTACTACTTTTCTTTTCCACTATTAGCGTGCTACCACCTACTGTAGTACCTTGGTTATCTGAAAATCACTTACCAGTCAACCAAAACTTTTCTTCTTATCCGCGAGCTACCTCAGTAGGTTACTCTGCAACAGTGAATTGTTTATTGTCAAATGCGTATTGAAAACGTTTGGCTCCCCGTTAATGCACCGGCCAGGCCACTTACCCACACGGTCTACAGTTACAGATGAAAGTATTATTAGATGTTCAGATGTTTGTTTCTGGCAAAGTTTAATGTTGGTTTTATGTTTAGGGTTCCAGCTGTGGGTTAGTAGCGTCGCATATTCGGGATATGTTTTTGTTTGTTGTATGATTAAATAATACCTTTGGATTGATTTAGTCACAGATTTGTTTGATTCATTTGTTCATTTTAGTCTCCAGGATGTGGCTCCTGTAGAGTAAGGAGGAATGAACTTTAACTGTTCTGTTACTGCTGCGACTAGCAAATCATGAGCTACGCCTACTGGGTCCCAGTGCTTCTACTACCAGGCATTTATAGTCTTTACCAACTACTATTACTGGTTCATATTAAATGATGATTATTATTTTTTAATTATTATAATTATTATTATTATTAATAATAATAATAATAATAATAATAATAATAATAATAATAATAAGAAGAAGAAGAAGAAGAAGAAGAAGAAGAAGAAGCTGATTGCCACTGTCTTGCCGTCTGTGGTTTTTAAAAATTTGAAATAACAAATGTAGTAAAGTCACCTTTTCCTTGTGTTTGCATTACAGTTCTCTTCACCTGCTTGAGAAAAAGTCCAAAGCACTAAGTCAAATTGGATTTGGGTCTTGGTACTTTCAGGACACTTAATTAGTTTAATGAGTTTAACAATACTTAAATTCTGACTAGTTATTTTTTCACTTAAAAATATCCATATTCATATCCATACACAACGCAGTACGCAAAAGTATGGAATTACATTTTTTGTAAAATTTCCAGGTCTGGATAAGTATGGAAAAGTGAAAAGAGCGTATGGGAAAATATTTGTGTTTCCAGACTATTGTCCCTATTCTGTTTTCTAAAATATAAAACTCAGGATTGCTAAAAATAAATTCATCATACAAGCAGAGGGTTTTTCATGGCGCCCGGCTCCGAACCCACTTTCATGAAGTTTCTGTGCTTATTTTGGTGAGTAACTTAAAAGTAGTGTAATGAGTAACTTATTGTTTATGATTCTAAAAGTCTAAAAGTCTAGTTTCGATACAGCTCTTAACTGTTTAGGTGTGTTGTTTAAATGTTCTCATATCTTTGTTATTACTTAAAATTGTTATTATTTAAATAAGTTACTTATTGAGAAAAATGTTTTTTTCTTTACAAATTCAAATACAAACGAAAAGCTAATCAAATCGTGACGTTAAAATCGAAAGTCAAATCGAATCATGGCTTTGGAGAATCGTGAGGATATATAGCATTACATAACCAAATATTAAGCTTGAGTTATGCAGTGATGAAGTTAACACAAAAAAATTAATGTCTTTTCTGCATAAGGAAACCATAGCGTTATGATTGTTTCCATGGACACAGTGAATAAACAAGGCTGCACAGACGCCGTGAAAATGTGATTATTTAATTTTCAGTTCTTATTTATAGAAGAGACTAAAAAAGATGGGGGGAAACAATAATAAAATATTATTTATTCAGTATGTTAAGGGAAAATAACAGGAGTAACCGGTACCACTGGTTATTTTACCTGCTCTTTGGGCTGAAGTGTTTGACAGTGGAACGTCGTTGTTTGGTCTGAAGGGCCACAATCAGTGAATGCAAGTTTTCCAAGGGCTGGCTTGACAATCCCTGCTTAAATGTGTTTGGGTTTGGTGTTGATTCATTTGTACGAGCTACAGTACCGGTGTCATGGGTCAGCTCTGTGCTTTGAAAACCAGTAACGCACAAACAGCCATGGAAAATGAACGATGGATATCAGAGTGTTGCCTGTACTTGTCATCAACTAGAGCTGGAACTGTAGCAATTCGACAACAATAGTGGTGTTCATTATAAACATTTCTGGAGGCAGACAGCTGAGGAGGATACTGCACGTCCTTGTACTCTGATGGGAAGAAAACAAGGTCACCACGTATAATGAGTATTTAAAATAGCTGCTCCCATTGTTCTAAAGTGAGAACAGATTTTGTTGTTATATGGTATTTTATCAAGTTTTAAAACATGTTATTTAAAGTCTTTGTATTTTCTGTATTGGGTGTATTTTTCAGCAATGAGTGGTTTCTTTTGCAATAGTTTTACACAACATCTGCTTTTAGCAATGTTAAAAACGAATCAGAATTTTTAGTATATAATTTTCATGAGTTATGGTCTCCTGATTGTTATGAAAAAGACGACAAGACCAGTTGCACTGACATTGAGACACAATAAACCAATCAATCACAGGCTTAAATTTCTTTGTGATTTTGCACGCAAAATGTTTGACGTCAGGTGTGAGTTGTTTCTGGTATTCCCTTTCAGGAACATGCCTTCATCAGATCATAAATACGTCGTCAAACTTTGCCTGTAACCCTCCTCCCCTTTCTGCCTGCGTTTTCCTCCCCCAGTCATGTCTCGAAGGAGCGCTCGCCTGGCCACAAGCAGTTACTACCAGTCTGACGAGGACTCCGACTCCAGCAGCATCACCAACATTTCCTACCGTGAGAGTCCTGCGCGGTACGTCTGTGTCTCTGTCCTCACATGTGCCGCCTGCAGCTCGAGGTGTCTGATGTCCACGTCTTGCTTTCTCCCCGTTGGCCTTTTTCTCCCCGCCTCAGGGTGTTCAAGAAGAAGGCAGGGACTCGCAAGGCCACCTCCCGTACCTCCAGCAGAGCCAACAGCAATGCTAGCTCCGTCAGCCCTGAGGGGCCGGTCCCAGCGGAGCAAGGCGAAGAGACGTGTGACGTCACTTCCTGTCATAAACCGCAGGGTGAGAAAATCTCAGGATGTTGTTTGATGCGTGGCCTAGTTGAATTAGTCATCACGAGAATCCAGAGAAATGTGAACAACGCAGGTTGCCAACGTGTAATGTATAAAACAGCATTGCTTCGAGTCACACCAATGGTATCTACAAGCTCCCCGCTCATACTTTAGAAAACTTCACTCAGGGAATTTTCAAACAAGACCAAGAAGCTTTTGGTGGCCCCAACACAGCTGTATCTCTTCACACATTATGTGAAAATATGTTGAATTGAACTTGGGGATACACAGATAAAAATATTAGTATCGGATACTGGATTTGATTAATGCGCTCATGTACTTGTTGGGGCTGCAGATATGCCTCTATAATCTGCTTTATTCTTTTTAATATTCAAATATATTAAAAATGTTAATGCTCAAATTTATTACGGGGGGGGGGGGTGGTTCAGCAGCTCAGATCAGAGTGATCTTTTCTCTAATCAAAGCAAATAAAAGCTCTCGATGTATTTAGATGTATTTAATTTACTCCGTTTCCTGCTGCTGCTCCTGCAGATCACAGATCACTCCTGAAAAAAGTCCCGCCTGTGTTTTCACAGTCTGGTGGAAAATGCAGTTTTTTTTGGTTGAGTTTATTTCACACTTTCATCACCACATCTGTGAAATTACTGGACATTCTGGTCAAAGGCTTGTACACACAGTGAACTTGGAACACTGTTACCGGGAATATTTCTCTCTAATGTGCGTTCACTGCGCAATTAACTTACGTATATTAGAAGTTTATTTTTTTTAGAACTTATATTGAAGTTTATTGCTCACCACATGTGAATTGATTCGCAAATATTAGCCAAAACATTTATACTAATTTAATTATTCACAAAAAAATACACAATCAAATGTTTTTTTTAATATTTGAATTCTATTCAAATTTCATGACTGCAGCCCTAGTACTTGTACTTGTCTTCTCCAACACCTAAACCAGTTTTCCACCACCGTCTCCCCTTTCCTCTTGACATTAATGTCCCTTCCATTCCACTCTTCCCACATCAGGCCTGGCTCCTTCCCTTGAAACCACCCTGACCAAGCAGACGGCCGTGCAGAGGGTACCTTACGTGGCCTCGGCCACAGCGACCCCCCGTCCCGCCCTGGCCCCGCTACGGGAACGGAGCCAGACGCCCACCCTCTGCTCCACTGCTCCCCCGGAGAGCAGCACCCTAGTGGGGCCTCGCCCGCCGAGCAGGGTGGTGTACTACCAAAAAGTACTACCCCTCCTCGGGGAGGGGAAGCAGATCAGTGTCGACAGCTCTGGGTACTCATCTGCAGAGGGTCCGTACAGGAGAGCAGCAGCCAGCAGCAGGATCGAGAGGGGGGCCGGGGACGGACACAGCAGCAGCAGCAGCAGCAGCAGCAGCAGCAGCAGCAGGGATTCTCCAACCTCCGAATACACCAATCACATGAGTAAGTGTGTGTGTGTGTGTGTGTGTGTGTGTGTGTGTGTGTGTGTGTGTGTGTGTGTGTGTGTGTGTGTGTGTGTGTGTGTGTGTGTGTGTGTCTTTATATTTAAATCTGAGGCTTTCTTATCTTTCCTTATGCAGGGTGGATCTCATCTGCATTATCCACAGCACAGTCGAACATTTCACAAAAACTGACATCTCCAGGTGTGTGTGTGTGTGTGTGTGTGTGTGTGTGTGTGTGTGTGTGTGTGTGTGTGTGTGTGTGTGTGTGTGTGTGTGTGTGTGTGTGTGTGTGTGTGTGTGTGTGTGTGTGTGTGTGTGTGTGTTCACTCAGTAGTTATGTCTGCATGTGAAATATGGTTTGAACTTTGCTTGTCTCCTCACACAGCGAGCGTGTCACTCATGAAGAAGGCTCTGGGTTTTCTTCTGCTCCTCAGCGTGATAGTTTTCTGTAAGTTTCCTCATTTTGGCATTTAGTGTCTGGCACTTAGGGCTGGGCTATATTGACAAATATTGACATACAATATATATTGTATGTCAATATATTGTATATATATTGACATACAATATATATACAATATTTTTGACCAATTTCTTTATTTATCTTGATATTGATAATTTGTTGCTTTTATAAGATATTTACACACTATAAATATTTGAGAAAAAGTAATTATGTTGTAAAACAACTAGAAGAGTCCATGACGTTCAGAAAACTGCTTGAAAACAACATTTTAACTACATTCTGATATCATGACAACCAAAATCCCAGACAATATCTAGCCTTCTATCACGATATTGATATTATATCACATTATCACCCAGCCCTAGTTCCAAGCAGATCTAATACAGCCTGCAAGAACTGCGTCCTCAACTGTCAAGCAAATGCATTCCATGAGACGTGAACAACAAATAAACAACAAATAAACATCAACCTCTGGACAGCGTCGTTCCTGGGTTTCTTCTTTGCTTTTCTGGGTTTTAGTTTGTTTTTTTTGCCAACGTGGTGCCGCGTTCCTCCAGGTGTCTGGTTCGTCTTGCCCCTGTTGGCCTCCGTCATTTCCCGCCTGAACATCACCAAGACCGCCACGAAGACGGCATTCAAGACGCGCCCCGCTCTCCCCACCATCCCTCCTCCTCTTCATCATCATCATCCTCCTCCTCCTCCTCCTCCTGCCCCCAGCACCGTGTGCCCCACAGCCGCTGTGGTGGTAGGATGACACTCTCTGCATCTCGATCCTCCTTTCAATGTGATCATGTGATATAGACCAGTGGTATTCAAACCGGGGCGGAGGAATTGCAAGGGTGACGTGAGAAAATGAAAGCCTGTCGGGTCCTTGAAATCCTAGGGGGGGGGCGCTCTGCAAAAAAAGTTTGAATACCACTGATATAGACGTATACATACAGTTTGTGCATAAGATACTGTACATATTTGACAACTACAGTAGGCAGGCACAGATACCAACACCAATGTGGGGTACGTTTTTCGGGAAAATTCAGGGGAAGTTATCCTTCTAACCCAGATTCAAATTCATTTCATCACCAGTTACCGCGATAGCACCGGGCTGCATGCCTGCTGTGTTAGCTCAATGAAACTTGAATAAATGAATCAATAATGAATTCAATGGAATGAATAATGTTGCAAATGATTTAGCGTTGAAAATAAGGCATTCTCAGTAGAAGCCACATTAGTGTAATACCTTCTTGCATGTTTCTAAACACGTGCTTGTTAAACGTTACCTTTTTTTTTTACCAACCAGTTTCACAGCAGACTGTGGTAAGAAGACTCATCGATAAAACCTGACCATACACGCGTTTCAAACTTTACGTTTCCATTGTCCAATCTCTCGCTCCAGGACCGAGGCCTGGTGTCTGCCGTCGTCGAGGAACAGATAAAGAACCTTCTGGTAAGAAACTGATTATCTCACAGGATACATGCCCATTAATGAAGAGCCACTGTAGCCAAATGAGAGTGTGTGTGTGTGTGTGTGTGTGTGTGTGTGTGTGTGTGTGTGTGTGTGTGTGTGTGTGTGTGTGTGTGTGTGTGTGTGTGTGTGTGTGTGTGTGTGTGTGTTTTTACAGGATGAAATGCTGCAGAACCAGAAGAGCCTCAGCGTTCAGGTGAGATGTTCTCTGTCCAAAGTCCAATGTATTGCATTTTGGAAAGTTATTACATATTACATTATTATGCAGCATTATTACATAATGTTTTACAATAAAAAAACAAAACAAACGTAAAGCAAAGTGAGACGTCAAAAATTGTTAAAGTCTACTGCATTTAATCTAGTAGTGCTTCCTTCCTCTCGCCAGTCGGAGCAGCGGATCCAGAAGGACCTGCAGGGTCTCAGGGCTCTGCTGGAGGCCGCCGACTCAGGCAGCCGACTACATCTGGAGACAGAGGTGGAGGGTATGAGCCGACGGCTCGCCGACCAGCAGGCGCAAAGTGACTCTACCCGGGCCGAGCTGGACCACAGGATCCAGGCCATGGAGGCTCAGAATGCTCTGGTAAAGAAAAAAAAAATTGTCAACCAAGAAGTGGCCATTTTTTACCAATAACACTTGTGTTTGAAGAGACTGTGAAGAAGACTAATCGATTAAAATCGTACACATCTTTCATGAATAACGCTAACCTTTGTTTTCATCGTCCAATCTCTCGCTCCAGGACCGAGACCTGGTGTCTGCTGTCATAGAGGAAAAGATAAAGAATCTTCTGGTAAGAAACTGATTATCTCACATGATACATGCCCTTTAATGAACCGTTCCAGTACGTCTTTGTGAGTGCGTTACTTCACGTCAGTGTGTTTTGTTGTTGAATCGCTCCCAACCTGTTTTCGGATTTCTGATTGTTCGCACTGTGATATCCCTACTATTTCCTGGCTTTGATCTTCGCCTGAACTGTTTTTTCGGATTTTGGAACATGATCTTTGGCTTGGCCTAGTGCTCAACTAGCGCAAGTTAGCCTGTTAGCTTAGCATATAGCTAACTATCGGCCGGCATCGATGCCTACCTCCTCGGACTGTGAGAACTGTTTGCGCCTGGTCGACAGACTCAGCGCTCTAGAGAAGTCGGTCTTTAAAGACTCCACAGCCTGCGTGAGGATGTGAGGAAGGATGAACTGTTTGTTGTAGGCTAAGCACATCTCCTGCTCCATGTCCTATCGCTGTGATCGGAACGGACATAGACTCCACTCTCCCATGGCCCGGAACCATTCTCACTGTGGGTGAGTTGGGTCCATCTGACGCCCCACCAGCTGTGATGGAGGAGCCATGGCCCAAGTCCCGGACCTGCTCCACCCTACAGCCATGGACCCTGGTGGCGAGCCGTGGCCGGCGTTGTGTGCGCTCTTTGCGCTGCTTTATGTCGGAGACTCTCCAGCTGGAGAACAGGTTCCAAGCCGTGTACCCCACAGTCAATGTCAGGCATATGCGGGAGTTCCCCTTTGGGGGGGGTCACAGTCCACCGTGGCATCAGGGGCACCGAGACGCTCATTACCGCTGCCAGCCTTGTTTCCACTGACGCCAGACTATCCATCATCTGCCCGGGCCTCCACTCCCGAGCCGGTTGCTGGCTCCTCCGCCGCCGCGGACCCCGCTGTTTCCAACACCATGGAGCACCCCCTCGGCTCCCGCAGCGGAAATCTCTGCACATCGGGGCCGACCTGCATCCACTGATTTCCACCGCCTGCCTGCGCTGCCTCCAGGAGGATGGTGCTCTCCTGGCCCAGCTGCTGTTGCTGTCCCTCGGGACTCCTCTGCTGCTGAACCTCCATCCATGCCCATCGTGGGCTCCTCCATGGTTCGACACATCACCCAGCCTGCGGCTAAAAAGCCTCTGAGAAGCAGAAGAAGAATCTTTATTTGTCACACAACACGCCACTACAACACATGCATAAACACACACATGCTTTGGATGGTGGCCAGTGAAATGTGGCCTCTGCATTTGACCCGTCCTGGCTTGTCCTTCCTCAGGGGGGGCAGCCAGGAGCAGTGGGCAGCGTTCAACGACACCAGGGGACCTGGTTCCATTGCTGGTCAGATGATGTGTGCATGTTTTTGGTGGGGGTCCTTTCTGATCTTAGATGGAGAAAACCCCATGTGAGCACGGGGAGAACATGCAAACTCTGCACAGAAAGGCTCCTATTTGGGAGATAACCCGCCTGGAGCACAGTGCCAACGGCACCCCAGGTGGGAATCATACCCAGGACCTTCTTGCTGTGAGGCAGCAGTGCAAGGCACTGTGCCACTCTGCTACCCAGGTGCCCGCGTCCAGGATATAGACTCCAAGATCCCACAGCTGCTGGATCAAAACCCGTCCACCTCCACTGTTCTCATCCACGTTGGAACCAACAATTTCAGGAACAAACAATCTGAGACCCTTAAAGAGGACTTATGAAGCTCAATGACAGTCTTCTACCTTGGGACCGCCAGTTCATCGCCTCCGGTCCTCTGCTGTGTCCTAGCTTTGGAGATGTAAAATTCACACGTCCTTAAGCTACACATGGCTACTGTATCTAGGCCCCAAGTAAATGAAACACCCTGCCGAGGGACCTGAGAGAGGCCCCCACACTCAACACTTTTAAAAGCAGGTTAAAAACCTTGTTTTTCACTACAATCCATGACTGACGTGTGCGCGTGTTCGTGTGCACGTGCGCGTGTGTGTGTCTGTGTGTATGTGTGTCTGTGTGTGTGTGTGTGTGTGTGTGTGTGTGTGTGTGTGTGTGTGTGTGTGTGTGTGTGTGTGTCACAGGATGAACTGCTGCAGATGCAGAAGAGCCTCAGCACTCAGGTGAGATGTTCTCTGTTCTCTGTCCAAGGTCGAAAAGTTATTACAAAATGCAGCATTATTACATAAAGTTTTACAATAACGATAACAAACGTAAAGCAAAGTGAGACGTCAAAAGGTGTTAAAGTCCATTGGATTACATCTGTAGTGCTTCCTTCCTCTCGCCAGTCGGAGCAGCGGATCCAGAAGGACCTGCAGGGTCTCAGGGCTCTGCTGGAGGCCGCCGACTCAGGCAGCCGACTACGTCTGGAGACAGAGGTGGAGGGGATGAGCCGACGGCTCGCCGACCAGCAGGCGCAAAGTGACTCTACCCGGGCCGAGCTGGACCACAGGATCCAGGCCATGGAGGCTCAGAACGCTTGGGTAAAAAAACGCTCGGGGAACAGATGCATTCTGAAATATCACATAGCAATTTTAAAGAATATATCTATAGCTTAATCTGTTGGAAATAGGGGGAGAAATTAGTGGGATAATGTAACCCTAAGTGGGATAATGTGCAACCAGCCAGTCGTTATCCCCCTGTCAGGTTTATTTAGCAGTTAATGACCCGCTGGCGGTACATTATCCTACACCCATAGACTCATGAAGCGATGTAAACAGTATGACCTCTCCAGCTGTCCCAGGAGCTGTCGTCCATCCAGATGACGCCTCCCACAGCGCCCTTGCCCAAGCTCGACACGACGCCCCCCCAGAACCAGCTGACCCCCGAGCTCCAACAGGCCATGGAGAAGTGGCTCACAGACCGATTTGAGGCAAGAGACAGACAGACAGACCTCAACAAGCTCATGTAAACTGTTACATAATCTTGATCATTAAAAATCTGAACCGTCAAAAATACAATAGAACTACAGTGTTTGTCCCAGGGAATGCAGTCAGGAGTTTAGACCCCCCCCCCCTAATGACCTAGTTCAGTGGTTCTCAACTGGTCTAGCCTCAGGACTCAACTCGTGACCCAAATTTCTTTCTTTTAACCACTCAAATTAATTTCACAAAAAATAGTGCAGTAATACACCTTCATGCACTGTTAAAACCATGAATGTGGACAAGTACAGTAGGAAGGCACAGATACCAACACCAATGTGGGGTACATTTTGGGGGAAAACTATTAATGTGGTCCAACACTTTGACGGCATCTTTCAAAGTCTCATGCGGCGCTGACACCATATCCTCGGCTCCTAAGGCCTGTCCATGCACAAAACAATGGTTCCAAGTCGCATTCGGTGGCTTTTCAAGTACTCTCTTCACCACCACCTGAATTCTTTCCAGTCACGGAGGCAGCGCCATCATGTGTGATTCTGACGCACATATTCCTGCTTAGGCACACCGAACCCGTGGTGGTGGGAAGAGCTCCCGTGCGGAGAAATTGCTCCTGCATGTCCCCTTCCCGCACATGCGAATAAAATGGCATGGCCAGCTACGTCTGTGGAGTCGTCCATCTGTAATGCACAGTGAGCGCCTGCCTTGTTGCGAGCGGTGGTCTGTTGTTTGTCATCGGACATTTCAATCCGCCTACTTAGGGTATCATAGGACAGTGGCATGGTCTTCAGTTTATCTGCTGCAGATCGATATCATATCAACAGCTGCGGGTAAGATAACGTGTGGGGCTTCTTGGACTTTGCAATATGGTGAGCTACGTGGTGAGATGCATGGGGTTGGCTGCTCTAAGACTTGAGGCATTTTGCAATGCCCCCAGCTCCTGGAGTCATCTTTGAAAGTAGGCATTTCGTTTTAAATGGTGTTTCATTTTTGATGGCTTCATGGTTTCATGTGCCAGCACTTTGCTGCGCACAACACCACGGAGGTTTTGGTCCCTCCATTTTGTCCTCAATGGGTCGGTGTGGTGTTTGCGTTTCGCCATGTTTACAAATGCTCCAATGAGCGTGTTACTGGCATGACCACGCTGGCAGCAAACGCTCCTGCACGTGCGCGGCGTCATGGGAAACATATGTCCTTCAAAATAAAAGCGCAGCAGCAGAAATTCTGTACACTTAACTCTGTCACTCAGTGCACCCTAACCCACTCAAAATGGCCCCAAAAATGCGAAACCAACAGTTGAGAATCACTGACTTGGTAAGCGAAGGACCATTTCTATTATTGTTGTGGAAAAGTAACTTGATCCAATAAAGGATTCATAATTATTATATTTTTTTTATATAATTATTTATTTATTCAAGTTTCATCCAGATCGATCCACATACAGAGTAGAAATGAGTGAAACCAGACTAAATCGGACCCAAAGTAGCTGGACGGTCGCGCGTCAACGACACGCCAACTTTCAAAAACGAATGAAACGAGATGAGAGTTGCCTTGCAGTCTTCTCAGCCTGAGCCGGACACGGCCACCATCCCCCCAAAAGAAGAGCGATGAACGAAAGAATCCACGGTTGGCGAGAGTCCCTCGGTCTGCTCCAAACGTCCGGGAACCTCAGAAACCTGTAATACCTACTTACTTACTGCCTGTTATGCCTTCTGACATGTAGGGCAGCGTAGGGTAGAGGCGGGACAAAAAGCAATCCACTGGTCCTCCAGGTTGGGAGTTGAGCACAGGGCTAACAACCCTGTCCCGTAAAACAACCTCTGTTATGGAAACAGCAGACAGTAATACGTACCTAACACGACTAAACTGGACCCCATGTAATAAATTCATTATTATTATTATTATTATTTTATTTTGTACATTTTGGGTATCATGATTATACAATCCCTGCATGTCATGTATTAAAAAGGTAACCACATTACCACATTATTATGATTATTATTGTTATTATTATTTTTATTATGATTATTATTATGATTATTATTATGATTATGATTATTATTATTATTATTATTATGATTATTATGATTATTACTATTATAAGAAAATAAAATGTAAATGCAGCAAAGTGAAGCTTATGTGCAGCGTGTGAGTTTTTTAGGGTATAATAATGTATAAATTAATCTGGAAGGTGTTATTTGGTGGGATTCTATACTAGATAAGGCGACGGGACTTGCTGTAATTCAGCGAATGGTCGATTGTGTTTATTTTTGGTGTGTGTGCGTGTGCGTGTGCGTGTGCGTGCGTGCGTGTCTGCGCAGGCGCATGACATCAGCAGGCTTGGTGCTGAAGACAGTTGTCTGGACTGTGGAGGACTGCCGCTGGCTGACAAAATGGCCGACTTTGCTCTGGAGCCACAAGGTTTGGCATGGTTTCCTTTCCCAGCACAGATAACAGAGCTTCTTCACCTGCAGGCAGCCTCCGAAACAACCTTTCAACAGTGCCATCATTTTCACCCCAGAAGCTACTGTGTCTAAGGGTCCTATACACTTTTCAAACAAAACATGAAAAATCTCAGAACAAAAATAAACTTCCATGACATTTCATTGTCTTTACTGTAAAAACCTTCATCTTAAATACAAGTGTGACCTTTACCTTTTGTTTTAATCATGTTTATTCTCTCTCTTTCTCTTGACGGTGTGTGTGTGTGTGTGTGTGTGTGTGTGTGTGTGTGTGTGTGTGTGTGTGTGTGTGTGTGTGTGTGTGTGTGTGTGTGTGTGTGTGTGTGTGTGTGTGTGTGTGTGTGTGTGTGTGTGTGTGTGTGTAGGTGCCAGTGTGATCAGCACCAGGTGTTCAGAGACCTATCGCATCCGTTCAGCCTGCGTCACCCTGTTTGGCTTCCCACTGTGGTATCCCACCGAGAGCCCCCGCACTGTCATTCAGGTCCCACCTCTACCCGTCTGTCTGGCTGTCCGGCCACCAGTATGTCTTTACTCTCCCACTGAAGTTATTTACCCCCCTCTCTCCCTCCACCCCTCTCCTCCCTGCAGGGCTACCCGGTGCTGCTGCCGGGGAAGTGCTGGGCATTCCACGGGGTTCAGGGCACCCTGCTCATCTCCCTGTCTCACCCGGTCACCATCACCCACGTCACCCTCGACCACCTGCCCAAGTACAACTCCCCCACCGGGCGCATCGACTCTGCGCCCAAGGACTTTGAGGTCTACGTGAGTGCTCCGCAGACGCTGGAACGGCGGGTTCTCTGACGAGTCCAGGGAGCGACAGGGTTTTCATTTGCCTGTCTCTCCCCCCCCCCCCCCCCCCCCCCCCCCCCCCGCGTCTCCATCTCAGGGGATGCTGCTCGACAGTGAGGAGGGGACTCTGCTGGGGAGGTTCACTTACAACCAGGATGGAGCGTCCTCACAGACCTTTAAGCTGCAGGTGTGTCCCATTACACCAGTACCAACGCTGGTAGCAGATATCTGGCTGGAACAGGGTGTCGTACGGTAGAATAGCACAGTAACAGTCTGTAGCCAAGTGCTCCACCAAGGAAGGGGGCGATGAAACCAAAGTGACTTGATTTCTGCTTTTCTGAATGTCTAATGGAGGAAAAGGTTTTATTTGTCCATTATAATTCCCTATTTATCTATTTTACCATTATTTTACGGTATAACGCCCACATTTAGGAATAATTTTCCTATTACATAACGTGGGGGTTATTACCTTCAATAAACAGAAACTACAAAGTGAACATTTGATGTAAACTCCTATTTAAAAGGCATTGAAAGTGCCGAATATATTTTAACGCTTCATACCAAGGTCTGTGCAATCTGACATCTCTCCACTCGTACCTCTCTTTTAACCCCCTCCCCTCCTCTCCTCTCTAACTCCCTCCTTCCCCCACTCAGGACCCCACAGACATGGTCTCTCGCTTCGTGGAGCTGAGGGTCCTCAGTAACTGGGGTCACATGGACTACACCTGCGTTTACCGATTCCGCGTCCACGGCAAGATGGCCGCCTCGTAATGCCGACGCAGGGACGAGAGGTTTCAGCCCGAACTCTTAATGATGGGGATGGTGGCTCAGGAGGTAGAGCTGGTGGTCTAGTAATCTAAAGGTTGCTGGTTGGATCCCAGGCTCCTCCTGCTAGCATGCTGTAGTGTCCTGGAGCAAGACACTTAACCCCTAATTGCTCCTGATGGCTGCGTCCGTCGGTGTTTGTAAGTCGCTTTGGATAAAAGCGTCTGCTAAATGCAATGTAATGTATTAATGATGACCCGATCCTGAGCACGGGTTGGTATTGGGGTACGGGTATCCGGGTCCCCCCCAATTTGAACAAAAAGCTCAAGAAACAGAAAAACAGCTGAGCTTTGCAATATTTTTATTTCAACTTTTTTTTTTTTTTTTTTTTTTTTTTTTAACATGAAAAAAGGTTTAGGAAACATCACCCGAGTGCGGAACATCAACACGTCCATTCAGATGCAAAGCATGTCTGGATCTATGCACCTTCTCCTTTTTCACTTTTTGGACATTAACGCCCCCTTTGGTAATCTTTGGTTTGATCTTGCTGCCTTTTTTATTTTTTTCGCCGTGAACCACTTTTCTACTCGGTACGTTTTGTACGTTTATTGCTGGAATACTTGAAAGAGCTTCTACTTACCTAGAACTAATTTCTACTACTACTACTTTTGCTTCCCTGTAAATATTTATTTTGCTGAAATTCCACAATCGTTGAAAATGTCTTATTTATTTGGTTTTTACCAAAGTGGGAACCCCTTCAATTGAAGAATCTGATCAGTCATAGCTGAAGATGATCATATCTTCAAACCACGCAGGAAACTTTCTGTGATGGTATTTATACTCCTAGCAACATCCTGCTGTGTGTCGTTGTTTATCATCCTTTCTGAAGCATAGGTAGGATTTAATAACATTTAATACCAATATATAGTACTTTCAGGAAAAAAAATTAAAATTAATTTGGGAAGAAGAATTTCCCATAAATCCATAAAATCCAAACAAATAGTTTCAATATAAATCAGTCAGGGTTATAATTCCACTGTATTGACAATAAAAATGCTTAAATAATTCCATAAAATGCTGAAACGTTTATTCCATGTCACTTGACACAATCCTATATTTGCTATAGAGTTATTTCATAGATGTCATTTATATTTTAAGTGAGTATTTCAGCTTTTCCAATCTAATTTACACACCTTTGCTTTATTTATGAGGGGAAATAATCATTTGTCTTGTAGAATGATTAAAGCTTGACTAATCCCTGCAGGTACGGGGTGGGTTTATTGTCAACATGTACATTGTCTTCAAAGAGAAAAAAAACATTCAGAGGAAAAGTCACTGTGGCAGCTCTGCCTGCCAGGCGAGCGCCGCCCGGTGAACCCCATGCAAGATACCGCGGAGGCTCGGGAGCAGGCGCAAAGGGTCAAGAGTTTATTGTAAAAAAAAAAAAAAAAAGAGGCCGGGGTCAAAAGCAGGAGAGCAGTCCCCGAAGGGAGGCTTATCCAGCAGGAAATGGGAGTCCAGGCCGAGGTTCGGACGGGAGGCGGTAGATTCAATGTCAGAGATATGACACGGACCGAGTGAACTGGACACAAGAAGGTGGGTGGCTGCTTAGATCACACCACCCCCGCACCACAGTCACAGTTATTTACATTTCAGTATATATTTTAAAATTAGACAGAAACGATTGTACCTAGACTGTGGCAGAATGTGGATTTTTTTTTCCTTTTTTAATGAAAATATGAAAGTGCAGGTTAATAGATCCTTCTGCCTTAAAAACTAAAAAAATAATAAAAACACACACACACACACACACACACACAAAAACCTCAGTCTTTGTAGAGAAAGGTGGATAGGAAGCCATAGCAAAACAGTCTCCCGGTGCCGTGTTTTTCAACCGCTGTGCCACGACTCATTGGAGCACCAGGTGTGCCGCTGAAAACCTTCTGAATTTAACTTCGAACTAGCTCCTCTGTTGCAAGATCAAAATTGTAAGGCTGCGCTAATTCATCGAATCTATTAGCTCCAACAGAGTAGCAGCGCTGTGTTCGTCACAACAAGCTCAAGTTTCACACAGACAGTTACGACTATTCGGGGTGAAAGGTAATTTTTTTTTTTTTTGAGATCGGGTTTCCGATGCATCGCTGAGTACAGAGTCGTTTATTTTTCCGACTCTTTGTTCATTTGATTCAGATCCGCAGTGTAACGCGCAGGGAGCGAGGGAGGAGTTCTCCTGAGTGTCATTTAGCACAGTGTTCAGTGAAAATCTTCCCTCTCTGAGTGTAAGCCTCGGAACCACGAAGGGCTGTGGGTTCGGCAAAACCCCCTGACCATCACCACATCAATCACCTTGAATATTAATTATGGCAAACGCCTTTTTGTCTTGGTCTTTAAATTGGTCCACAGTAATTATTTTCGGTTTTACCAGTTTGTGGCCCGCTCTTTTGCCAGAGTGACTACTTGGTAATTAAAAATATTTGTTCAACACAAGCAAATCATTTGCGAGTCTTGGGTCACGCCATTAGTCGGCCATGACGATAATCACAGTTCTACATGTTGGTGTAAGTTTTAGTGCTTAAAGGATGGTGGTGCGCTGTGGGAGTGTTCCATTGTAGAAAGTGCCGTAGCAGAAAACCGGTCGGGAAACTCTGCTGCGGTGGTTGATCTTGTTGGAAAACCAACTCACTTTGATCTCTTTTTGTTTCCAGTGTGAATGAAGCAAAAAAGGCCATTTTACATGTTCATTATCCAAATGATTGAAATCCAATCATGAATCGTCTAGATTATAATTATAGCCGTAATTAGGTTGGAGTCTTATGTGTTGCAAAATGTGTAAATGAATATAAAAACTGAAACGTATGCGTATAATAACTCATTTTGTCAGGCATTGTCAGCATTTTTCTCATTAAAATAAAAGGCTTATTTGAATATACAGTGTAATTGTTCATTTAGTTTGATTGTTTGCTTTTGTATTGCATGTTATACTTTGTGATGTTATTAGATCCTGTGATTGTTTAATGATGAATTATTAGTTCATCATTAAATGATTAAATCATAAATATTAATTATATCCACTGAAAGAGGATTTTCTTTCCCTCATGAATCTACACCCTGTTTTACCAAACTGTGGTACCGTTATAAGGATCATTTCTGTCTTTAGGTCTTTGTATAATTCACCAAATTGTCGATAATGGCTCCATGGATTATCGAATTGACAAAAAAAAGGTATTTGGGGGTGACTTTCCGTTCGTTTCACCGCCTTCATGTACAGTGATGAGTGCTTGTATCATGCCACAGGCCATAACGACGACGCTCTGTGTTCGTGAACATTTCCTGGCTTGCAGGTGCCCTTCACAGAGTTGAAATGCAGAATGAAAACAGCCTCATTTTCATTCGCAACATCTTTGGCTGAGTTTCTCATTTGTACCTCCTGCTCGTCTTGCATCAGCTGTTTACGGTTGCATCAGTCACAGCAGATCTCCAGCTGCACCGCGGCCGCGCAGGCCTGGGATCAGCTCGTGCTGCCGCCAGGACACGTGCAGTTCAGGGCTCAGAAATACACAGGTTGTAGTGAGAGGGGGTAATGTACCTCCAACTGGCAACTTGAGGAGGAACAAAGGAAGTCCTTGTGTTCCTCAAGTACCGCTTTCAATAAATTCAACATTCTTTTTTTTCACGTTTCAAATATGGTACTTCAATAAAATGAAGAGACATTTTACTTCAGAAATCACATCACATGTAAAGTATTGAGTATGAGCAAAGTGTAAAAATCCACTCAAAAGGTGAAATTTCCTAGGTGCATGTGAGTAGTTACTACCCCTCTGATCGTAGCGCAGCTTTGGAAATGCTGTTCTTGTGGTTTATCTTGAAGGTGTTCGACGTCGATTGCACCTGTTGAACCTTTTTCCTCCCTCGGTTCGATCCCGGTTATCGTACGACGACAGAGCAACTCGTACTCTGAATGTGACGCAACCAACCCCAGCCCGGCGCTGCCTCGTGTTCCGAGGGGCGGCTTTGTTCATTTAATTTTTTTTTTTCTTGTGACTGATTGGATTGAATGTAAAATGTGGCGTCAATCCCTGGAGACCGTGTTTAAAGCTCCGGCCCTAATGAGAACGGGATATTTGACGTAAAGACTTTGTTGGGATCGTCCGTTTCCTGAGGGGACACCGACCGGCGAGCTCCTTCCCTGCTCTGGACACCGGCAACTTGACTCGGGTAAGATTATTTAATTTAAACCTTTATGTTTGTACATTTGGATTGAAAAAAGTATTAATAGAGAAACAAAGATGTCAGATTTTGGGGACTTGGAGATTTGGACAATAAGAAGAGGTTTGGAGAATTAATGCCATGCTTAAATATTTAAGTGGAATGAACACATGAATGAAAATAGTGAAATGTAAGTGTTAGTGTATCAATGGACAATGCGTTTTGTGGCACAATTTACTGAACTTAAAATGTCAAGCATGAAGTAGAGATCAGAATTTGTAGTCCAGACACAAAATGTCACAAACCTCTGATCCTCTGTCTCCTTTTGTTCCTCCTCGCATCAGAGCCGCCCGCCTCGCGCCCTCCGCCTCTCCGCACCATGTCCAACACGACGCTGAACCTCACCGCCCCCGCACACAGCGGCCCCCCGCCGTGGTACGAGTACCCTGAGTGCGCTGTGGCCCCCTACGGGTTTATCTTCTACTACGGGGTGAAGGTGTTGAACCTGGCCGTGGGGACGCCCTGCAACATCCTGGTCATGTGGCAGATCGCTGGCAGGAAGGCCGACGCGTCCACCTCCGACATTTTCATCTTCAACCTCGCCGTTTTGGACGCTTACTTCTGCCTGATGACTCCCATAGAGATGGTCAACAGGCTGTTGCTAGGAAGCAGCAAACTATGGAAATTCCAGAGGTTTGCCTACGGGGTCAAGGACTTTGCGCCGGCCTTCCTGGTAAGTTTAAAGTAACGTGATACTGTATGTATGATACTTAAGTACTACGATACTCATTTAGTACTGTACTGAAATACGTTTCAGAAAATTGGTGCTTTTGGTTTGCCATGGAACTGAGTGCGTTGCAATGTTAATGATGGTATTTCTATTGATACTGACTGCCTTACATATAAAACTCAGGGAGAAAGGAATGGGACTTGCAGTTGCAGACCCCAAGATTCTGCCTCAGTCTGGTATGATCAGATATGATTTGGTCAAACTTTCCGTAGCTGTCTCATACCACAGTTAGGGAGATAACAGTGAAACTAGGACCAAAACAGTTATTATTGTACATTCTCAAATGGTGTAAACATCTAATTTATCTAATAATGGGCATATCAACTATTATCTTTTACAGGGGACTCACTG
Source organism: Zeus faber (assembly GCF_960531495.2). Classification (NCBI taxonomy): domain Eukaryota; kingdom Metazoa; phylum Chordata; class Actinopteri; order Zeiformes; family Zeidae; genus Zeus; species Zeus faber. Next base: position 4,459,007 of record NC_137191.1, read on the forward strand.
GAACCTCTTAAAGCACCCAACGTTGAGAACTGCTGATTTGGGTATTTTTTGTAGCCCACTCACTGTGGGGTTTTAATTGAAAATGTGAACACTAAGGTTCCCAACAGCCAAGGAGCTGGATCCCATTCTCTATATTTGGTATAGGTATACAGTTTGTGGGCCTCCAGTTGTGGTTCTATGCGCCTTTGTCCAGTGGCGTGCACAGGGGGTGTCGAAAAAAGGGGGCGCTTTCACCATTTTCTCTACCATAGAGAAAAAAGTCTAAAGTGCCCTTTACAGTGCCCCTATGTAAGAGAAAACAGAACAGAGGAGATGAGGTTTCAATGCCAGGTTTTTGAAAGCCGACAGTGCGAGTGCATGTGTCAAAGCACCTGGAGACCAGGGCCAAGCATGACGGCGACCTGGTGGCATGGTGGTTCGGAGGCTATCGTCCAGCGCTGGCGCCACAGGTTCAAGTCCTGATTTTTTAATCAATTGATTGGAGGAGATGACCAAGCTCAGTAAGACAAGCCCAAGAAATAATGCGCCAGTGCCCGTGCCCCTGAAATGCTCTCTGCACACCACTGCCTGTCTTTCCATACAGGTGTGTAGGGAATATGGTAGATAATAGACAGTATTGTATTGGGATGTTTCACATTGGAATTTAAAGCTCATCCCCTCTCGGCCCTCTTTCCCAGGTGTGCATCTGCGTGGACCGCTACATGGCTGTCATCCACCCAGTGCTGTTCACCCAAATCCGCGACAAAAAGATCCGCATAGGCATCTCAGCGGTGGCGTGGGGCATCATCCTGGGCTACGGCCTCACAAAGAGCCTCATCAAGGTCATGAGCGCCACCAAGATCTCCAGCGGCGTCATCCTCACCACCTTCGTCATCATGGTCTTCTGCAACATCTCGGTCATCTGGGCGCTGCGTCGCTCCGTGATGGGGAAGGAGGAGATGCATCCCGTGAAGAAGAAGGCCTTCAGGATGGTGCTCGTCATCCTGGGCATCATTGTGTTCAACTACTTGCCTCCGGTGGCCATCCTGCCCTTCTCCTCCTACTTCACATTCATGGAGTACCGCTGCCAGGTCAGCACCAGCGTGTTCGCCATCATGGACCTGAGCAGCAGCATTGAGCCCCTGCTGTACATCAGCAAGATGGACTTCTCCAAAGCCAGATGCTGCCGACGGAAGTCCGCTGAGACAGACGTCCAGGTGTGAGTCGCGCTGTAGAACCTCTATCTGTAGATTAACATCCATTAGTAAGGATCACGCCCGATATGTCTTTAGTGCAGAAGGACAGAGAGCTTGATTTGGGATTGATTGGAAAAACCTCAGCGCCGAGTGTCCTCCTTCTTTACTTGTACTCACTTACATAATAAAAGAGTTGAGTTCCATGGTGTCCAGACTCCCACCCTGTCCTAAAACCAGAGGTGGAACTTCCTGGTTTGGAAGGTAAAGTCCTCCCTAGGACTAGACCGGATAAGCTCAGTGCATGGCTGGAGCAAAAACATGGCCAAATTTTTACTTTCTGAACCTGGAATTGACAACCACCTAAAACCCTCCATCACTAAAGGTTTTTTTTTTCCCCAGGTTTGACGACAGCCCCGGGTGATATCTTGTTTATAGAGCACTAAGTAAAACACTTAGCCAGTCATTAACTAAGCCTTATTATCAAACCGCTGCGGAACCAATTAGCAGCAGAGTAGCTAGTGAGCATGCAGATGGGGTGAGCAGCGAGGTTTCTAAATCAATATTGATTTAGTTTATTTACATAGCCCTTAATCACAAGTCTCAAAGGGCTTCACAAACCCACATTTCACATAGAAATCAACGGTCTCCTCTCTGAAAGATAAGCTCTTAACCAGGAAAGTGGCAAACCTCTGATGCCGATGTGCGTGTCAAGGCGATCTAGCGGTAGGTTATGATCAACGGTATCAAAAGCAGTGCTGAGGTGGAGTAATAGTACTAATGAGGTGTCGTGTCCATTGCTAATAAATGATCGTTAACCCCTTTTGTGAGGGCCGTCTCAGTGGAGTGGAGCGCTCTGAATCCAGACTGAAATCATTCAAATTGACCACTGGAGGAGTGGTGATCAGTAATCTGTTGTGCTATAAGTTTCTTCTACAAATTTTGGGACAATTAATTAAGGGAATAAATATATGCAGCGATGACGTAAGAGTTGGCGTAATGGTTCACATAATGACTCCTTGGTTTGTGTAGACAGAAACGGTCAGAATCATCAGTTTCAGTCTAAAAAGGAGGCGTCTTGACTAAAAATATATTAATATTTGGTGTAACTGAAAATCACTCACGCTACAGTGCTCAAGTAGAAAGTGCAGCATATGAAAGGACAACTTTTACTTTGATGAATTGATGTGATCTGCAAACAAATTGTCTCACAATATATATTCTATATAGCACGTGTAAAGAATAAAACTTGGAAAGAGATATGAGAATGCACTTTTATTTTGATGACAGCCGTTATCAATGTTAGCCCACATGCTACGGATATGGAGAGCTGTGTGTGGTTTACTGTTATTTTAAATATTTCTCAAGAAACCAACTGTTGTATGAAACTAATAAAATGCCTCCAAATATCCATATTAAAGAAAATATCACCGTAAATATCAAATAATCAGATATTACACAAGCACAATCACAGTAAAATAAAGCAAATGCAAAGCATCATCAGTAATAAGAACAGACAATACCCTGCTTAGCTTCACTACCAAATAACAATATGCAAAGTAACTTCTCCCCTGTGACTCCACCACAGGCACTTCATGGCATTTAGATAAAAGCTCCTTTTGTTTTACTCCGTTCACCAAGTGCAAACAAACAGAATTCCTAAGACAGTAGATTTATCTCCACAGTTAATCTCAAAAAGTACAGGAACTACATGAGGAACCATTTAGGCCCAGAACCTTCTGGAAGAGGAGCCTTAGCAATCCCTAAAATTGCAAATGGTGTCCTTGGCATTTGACCAATCACTGTTTTTTAGTCATACAGACTCCGCCCCCACGGCTCCCATTCCCCCGAAAAAGTACCACCTCACTTATGGGGACTCCAATATCGGAACCAAGTTGCTCCTGTGGGACAAAGCCGTAGATCCAAACTACCAAGAACTTAGTTCATGGTTCCTGCAATAGAAAAGCCCTCAATAAAACTTTAAAGTGTATCAGTTAGAAATAAGGTTAAAGTGGTGCGATTTTGGCGCGAAACTCTTGCAAATCCTCGGGACTCGCCTCAGGCCCGTCTTCTGAGGTCACGTACCCAGGATACGTTTTGTGAAATTGGGCAGGAGATGGTCCAGAGGAGCGCTCCTGCTCCCCCGACGACAGAGGTGAGAGCAGGGGAATGAGCTTGGCGTGGGCATAGTCGATCTCAAAGCCCTCGAAGATGAGCCCCACCCCCGCGGCACCAAGAGTTTCCTCCAGGAGCATCGACACTCTCCGGGTTGCCAGCACCAGCCCTTCGTAATCCCCCTTCTCCAGCCTGAAAATATCAGACGTCAGAGGTCGGCGTGGGACCAGCACGGTGAGGCCAGGGGAGTTGGGGAAAGGGGTCAGGAAGGCCACGTGCGCGTTGTCCTCCCACACCCGCCACTGCTGCTCCTCCCCGCGGACGATGCGGGAGAACAGACCGGGGTGAGCGGGGTCGTCACCTAGGAAGGTGAGGTCGGGCGAAGCTTCAGGAGAGGGAAGCTTGGCCCGGATCCTGGCCTGGACTTCTGCTAAGCTCAAGTCGGTCCAACGGGGCCCGCTCCTAGAGGTGCAATAGCCCGGGTCATGGGGGTTGTACTCTTCTTCTCCGGCCAGGTGGGGGCACCACTCAGCATCCAAGCCATGCAAAGGGAGAATACGGATCTGTAGATAACAAAATAACGATAATCTAATGAAGCGGCCCTATCGACAGACGTTGATTTATTTGCTGAATAGGGTCAGTCTGTCAAGGCGGTCATTGAGCACACTTTTCAAAATTATACATTTTTTGGTGCAAAGAGAAGCTAGAAGTCTGACTTATCCCCGTTCATCAGAGGTGGAAAATCTGGGTTGACAAAGAAAAATTCCACTTTCCACCATTCTATTTTGGGTCAACCATGTGGATTTCCTAAATAGTATCGTCCCAGACTTCTCACAAATAAGTGAAATCAGCTGGATTAGTACAAGGCTGGAGCAAAAACACGGCAGGACTTTCAGTTTCTGAACCTGGAACTTCCCACCTCTACCCTTCATTATAAGCCATAACTTTGATAATATGAAGAGGACATTTAGAGACTCGTACCTGTGCTGTTTTATCTGGGTGAGGTCTGGTGACCAGTGAACACCTGCGTACTCCCAGCCTCTCACACAGCAGCTCTCCCACGCGCCTCGCCCCCATTAACATTGCCAGGTACTCCTGCTCAGCCAGGTGGAAGATGCTGCCCCCTCTCCTACCAGCACTCCTCTGCTCCAGGATAGCAGTGCCTGGGGTCCAGGCCCGGGGGTGGAGATAGGCCACCAGCTCTGGTGACTCCCAAACGACATAACGGTGTCGGGCAGACGACATTCTAATGAGCAGGGGAGGAACAAGAAGCGGAATCCCTGTTTATCAAAGTGCACAATACCATATTCAAGGCTTTAATGAATGGTTTATTAATTTAAGTGCCGAACTTGAAGATTTTCATTTAAATAAATATCTGTTAAGTCATCGCCGAATGAGGTAAGACAAGGATGACTCAGCCTATGGCCCACTGATGAAAGCCCTTGCATTTGCACTATTCTGAATATTGAGAACCGGGTGTCTGTGGCAACTTTCCTGTCATACATTTAAATCACAAGTGGCGCAGTTATCCTGCTTTTACACCAAAATTAGCGTGTATATGCAGGTATTTGAAAACGCGGATAAACCTGCTAAGAATATGGGATTACGCCGTTCCCATTGCCAGTAGACGAGTATGCTTTTTTTTCTGATGTGTCACGTTTTACTACAAAAACGCGCTGGAAAAGGGGTGTGTGATGTTTCCAGTGATCGGGGGAAAAAAACAACAAAAACATTGAAGGCACCACGGAGTATCTGTGCCCACAGCGCAGCAGGCGGTGCACAGAAGGGCCCGCTCCTTCTGCAACAGGGAGCGGAGATGCTCCATCGGTTCGGAGGCCGGCTTGAGGGGGTGCTGGAGTGGTCTCTCCACTCCGCCACACTCCCACAAAACATTTCATGGTCCCCCATGTGGGAAAAAAATGGCATTTTTTGGATTATAGTGTTCGAGTGTTATGTTTCCATCACTGCCTTTCCCACTGAAGAGCAAAGCCAGATGTTAGCGGATGCTTTCGGTTTTTTGGTGCAGTGGAAAAATGTATTAGCAACGCAATTCCACCCAGCAGTGGTTGGTCCGCCATAGAGGGGAGGCAGTGCTAACGCCACAGATTCGCTCTTCGACTCCGGCCTCTGCGAGTGTTGCGAGTAAACGTTCACTGTGGCCAAGCAAACGCAGAGGACGTTGATGACTATGTCACACAGGTGACGCGGTTTGGATCCCCGACATGTGACGTCCAAAAACCACACCGGCGATTAACGCTTTTCGCCATAGGTGCCGCCAAAAACAACAAAACAGAAATCTTCGAGATGCCACTTTGAATGGAGGTGTTATTGGGATCGCTTCATGTGATCAGAAATACGTCGACCGTGGTGGTAAGAATTATACAACGATACATTTCAAAGCAAACACCAATATTTTATACTCGGAAAATGACACGTTACTTTACGTTACACGTTACTTAATTTTTTTTTGTTTTATGTCGTTTTGATTTAATATTTATATACATACACATCAATCACCCCCTGCAGAAAGAAGCTGCAGTAATAGTACTTTATTAATGTCGTGTATCAGGGCACTGGATATGACGAGTGTTTTTACTTTGAATACATAGAGTACATTTCAGAGCAAGTACTTATATACATTATTTTTTTCTCATGTAAAAGTATCATATAATATTTGTAAAACTAAATTGTAATAATATTTTTGCGGACCCGGCCTGAAGAACGACATGATGAACAACCTTCCGTCGAAGCGGAACCTACCTTCTTATTGAAACCCCCGTCACCGACATGCAGCACAGCCCGGTTCCGGTTGAAAGCAACCGGGCCCGTGCTCCTCCTCTCCGCTTGTGGAGGAAAACAAGGTGAATGACGACACAAACAAACACGATAAACACCGAGATCGCAGCTGGAAACTCGCGTCACCGACGTCAGTCACAGGACCAACCCCCGTGACTTCCGGATGTCGGAAATGACGTTATTGTTGACGGTAGAGGAACCGGAAACGGTGCTTTTTTTTCCCTCCTTTTAAAAAAAAATCAAATTCGAAATACTGTATCCAAACACTAAGGCTTCAGATGTTTCACAATTTCATAACGTAGGAACGGATGCAAATAAAATAAAGTTATGAAAGACAAAAACAAAAAAAGGGCTAGGGCTTTTTGTACAAATCATAACCATCGATTATGCTCACAGGTTCGGATCTTAATCTAGTTTTTGTGTATTCAAGGTCTCTCATAAGCAAAATAAATCCTTTGTGAAAGCCGCTGGGTAGAGGTTTCACTTTCGTGAATCCAAAATCAGTAGAAAAAGCAATGTCACCGAAACGGTGCAACGGCATAGAAGTCAACGTTAAACAAGACTTTTTTTTTTATATATATATCTTATTTACCAGCTGAGTGTCATTGAGATAAAAGAAAATCTCCTGTCAAGAAAGCAGCATCAAACGAGATACTTTGCCACAGCTTCGATTCCCTTGTGTTCGCTGTCCTGTCTTTTCGTTTGTTGTCGTTACTGATATGTTGTTGTCAAAGTACCACATGGCCGTGGTAGTGGTGTTGTCGCATGGCTTTGACGTCACGATTTAGAGTGCTAAATGCTGCGTTCCAAGGAAACTCGGAGATCTGATATTCCGAGACAAATGTGTTCCGATGCCTGTATTCGGTTAGCTATGCTTAACCACCGTGTGATTCACAAACTTAAAAACCAATCCAAAGAAGATATTCCACTGCGTTGCGAACGCCGAGGAGCGGTGAACAAGGTTCCCTTGCCCTTTGAGTTTTTATGTGAAAACAACTCATTTGTAGATGCTCGTAGAATTTACACTTTCGCTAAACAAGCGCGCATTAACTGCGGGCGTGGAAGACATTAAGGCAAGCGGTGGTCGCAACCTTTGTCTTAGTAGCGTAAGTCTAAGATCTCCTTTCCAGCTGAGTACCCGCTTTCACTGGCATTGGGAGAATAAAAAAAGGAAATCAACATAAATTATGCACTGTATGTGCGTCGTATATGTTTTTTTTAACATTATAAACAATAAATTATTAGCCGATATTTTTAACACGTTGTTTTAAATTCTTTCCTGGGGCTACCCCCATAGTACCCAAATGAGAAACACTGAGGATGGAAAACCGATTTCCGAGTTTCTCCGGAAGGCACCATTACAAAAAAGATGTAGTTAAGGGAAGGGCCGCAAGGGGGCGCTGACAATACATTTTCACAAAGATGACTTTACATAAACACAACAACAACAAAAATGCAAACAATGTATTTGTCATTTTGTGTAAACGTCACATTCATGTGTGTAAATGAAGTCATACCACCTTAAAACCACGTGTAACGACGACCACTCTGTGTATGACTAAAATAAAACTCTGAAATTACAAATGAAACATAGAAAAATGAAAATAAAAACAGTTCACTTAATGAAACGGACGCTGGGTGGCGCTAGAAACAGCTCACGCCAATGCCTGGACGGAGAAAAATAGATACTGTACTTGTTTATTTTTATTATTTGTTTATATTTTTTATTATTTTTTATTTACTATTTGTTATTATTTATTGTGTTTGATTTGTTCACATTTATATGGCCATTTTTTTTTTACAACGAGTGATTAAATGTATTGCTGAAATAAGGTTTAATTATAATGATGATAAAAAAAATAATAATGGGGAGACATTATAGTGCAAATATGACCAAAATACATATCATGAAGATATATGAAGTAAAACTAAATAAATAAATAAAGATGTGAGATATATGCAAATCATAATAGATATATCTATATGTATGTTAGACTTCTGTATAATATTATGAATGAGTGATATGGAAAAATGGGAACTGGTCAATTATTTATACAATTATACAAAAAATATATAATTTTTCCCTGAAACAATATTTTTGTGTTTGATTCTTCCGTCAAGATTATATTCAACACTACTTTGAGCAAAATAATATTTTCCGAAGGTCGTGGGTGTGTGACATTTAACTGTAAACAAGTCAAACATAATGTATATGTAAAACATAATATCAAATGCAGAGGCCTCATTTCACCGGCCACCATCCAAAGCATGTGCATGTGTGCGTGTGTGTGTATGCATGTGTTGTAGTGTGGTGTGTTGCGTGACAGTTAAAGATTCTTCTTCATTTGGCACATTGAGCATGTGGTCGTGGCAATGACACATTAAGTCATTTAAATGTGGTTGAATCCATTTGTTCCAGTGCCGCAGAAACAATATCAGTGAATTTTCTTTGTTGGTTTTCTCACCGGGCATTTGGCTTACAAACCATATGTTTACCCACCGGTTGTATTTACACTCCTAGTTCTTATGTAATGGCATAACCGGCAGTATAATTTCACACTGATATCGCAGATAGACAAATTCAAATGAGGACATGTACGTATCAAATTCAAATGAGGACATGTACGTATATATATATATATATATATATATATTTATATATATATATATATAACTATTAAATCAAACACATTTAGGAACTTTCCTCCACTTACAAATCCAAACAATGCTTAAGATTCAAGATGTTTATTTATCACATACATATTACATACAAGCATACTGTACATACATGTAGTGAAATGACATTGCAATGCTTCACATTCATTTCAAAATTAATGAAAGTGGTGTCCATCACATCCTCTATGCTTGGATGGACTCCATTCCAAATCACAGAATTCCATTGGAAATTTGTCTTTTACTCGTCTTCGCTCTCACTTTCCGTTCCCCAAAGTTTCCCCTTTTTCCACTTTGGATTTGTTTTGTTTTTTCCTTGGCCGCTTTGCATATCTTGGGGATGTTTTTGGTTCTTTTTGGTGAATGTTCATCCACATCCACAGTTTGCTGACCACAACGAGCTGCCTGCTGCTGCGAGCGAATTCACCGCCGTTCACATCTTGTGCATGTGGTGGACCCGCCCACCAACCAGTGGGAACAACCTACAGAGGAGCGCATGCACAATGCAAATACATTGAAGGGCTGTTTCTTATGTGTTAGGGCTATCAACTATGGGATTTTATAAAAACAAAATAAAGTCATGGATTACCACTTTAATCCCGGCAAGGTTGACTCGCTTCCTCCTTCTTTGTTGTGTCCACATCAACCGCCTGTCTGTCCCTGGCCTACACCTCTAAAACACACACTCCTGCAGGCAACACACACACACGAGCACACACACACCCACACACACTATGCTGACTCATACAGCTTCCAGCGTCCTTCCAAAATCCTGTTCAACCACATGAAAGCGTGGGTGCGTGGCTCAAGACACTTCTGTCAAAATGTAGAGAATGGAGTGCAGGTTCCCAAACTGGGGTCTGTGGCTCCCTGGGCGGTCCTCGAAGGAGTCACAGCGGGATCTGCAGGGAATGATTGTTTTTATGATTATATTTTTTGAATGTTTGTTTATTTATTTTTGATTGTTTAAGATATTTGCTCAACTGTACTAATGATGGTGCGCTGTTGTTGTGGTATTTGCCACTTTTGGTCAATTTAAGGTAAATGTGAGACCACGCCTGAAAATAATGTGTATATAATAAAATATGTATAAATAAATTGATACTAACAAATAAACACGAGACTACTTATAAGTAAACTATGCCATAAAATAAAGTTTGGGGACCCCTGGATAGGAGGAAGGTCCCTCTCCTTCATGTGGTCACCTCAGACCTCCAGCGTTCAGGGGTGTGAGGGCGTCTATCCCTCTGGGAGATCATGGTGGTGTTTTCATCTCAGGAGGTCATGAGGCCCCTGATCTGCTTAGCTCCGTGAAGCGATAAGGATGCTTCCCAGATCACAGGTTTTATCTGTAGGTTTTGTGACTTTTACGTTCATTAAGTATATAAACCAGGCTATTTATTTAAAAAAAAGGCATAATTTATCATGATTTAAAACACACATTCACATTCACCAAATAAGATAAGAAACATAAAAGATCATTTGTATATACTGTGCAACAGGAAAAAAAACATAAAACAAAATTAACTTTAAGACATTTAATGCCTCTTGGATCATTATTATTTTTAAATATTATCATTATTATTGTTATTATTATTATTATTAGTAGTAGTAGTAGTAGTAGTAGTAGTAGAAGTAGTAGTAGTAGTAGTAGTCGTAGTAGTAGTAGTAGTAGTAGTAGTATTATCATGATTATTAACAGCGAAAGTTGACCTGATTCAAACTGCGTATATTTGTTGCCCTTCATTTATTTGCTAACTTCCTCATTGTCTTTTTTTAATGAATACACATTTACAAATGTTTATTTTTTCTTAGGAGCAAAACAACTTAATACCTATGAAAATCTAAACGTTGAATCTCTTAATGCAGTTTAAGGCTCTGATTTCCACTAAATGTATTTAACCATTTTTTTCTGACTTCTTACAGACCAGACCGGACTGCACTTACATTATGGGATGTTCAGGTTTCCTGGTTTGGATGAGTGTGGTTCTGCCCTCAAATCTAAACAAGCCACTCTCCATTCCATTCGGTTGAAAAGGTCATGATCAGAATGCAACACGGGCAGACTGCCCGAGGTCTGGTGGAGACGTCCACCCCCTCCGCTCCATTCTCCCTGGAGCATTTCTTCACTTTATGTACTTTTTAACTAACAAACAAACAACCAATCAACCAACCAACAAACCAACCAACCATCTAAATAACTAACAAATTTACATTTACATTACATTTAGCAGACGCTTATCCAAAGCGACTTACAAGGGAGAATAACAGTTAGACTGACTGACTAACCAACTAACTAACCAACCGACTGACCAACCAACCAACCAACCAACCAACCAACCAACTAACTAATGAAATATCTAACAAATACACTGACTGACTAACCAACTAACTAACCAACTAACGAACCAACCGGCCAAACGACCGACTGACCGACCGACCGACCGACCAACCGACCAACCAATCAACCAACAAATGAACTAACTAAACAACTAACAAATAGACTGACTGACTAAGCAACAAACAAACAAACAAACAAACAAACTAACTAACTAACTAACTAACTAACTAACTAACTAAAATTGACCAACTGAACAACTAATCAAGGAACAAACAATCAAAGAAACAAACAAACCAACCAATTAACTCACTCACAAACTTTCAACCAACAAACTAACAAATCGACTGACTGACTAACCAACTAACTAACCAACCAACAGACCAACCAACCAACCGACCGACCGACAAACCAACCGACCGACCGACCGACCGACTAACTAACTAACTAACTAACTTACTTACTAACTTACTAACTAACTAACAATCAAAGAAACAAACCAACCAATTAACTCAGACTTAAAAAACGAACTAATATAACAAACTATCAAACTAATATAACTATCTAACTAACATAACTTTCTTACTTTTACAACTACCGAGATAATAAAACTCTTTAACAAATATAACTTAACAACTAATAAAACTACCTAACAAATATAACTACCAAGCTTATATAACGATCTAACTAATATAACTATCTAACTAATATAACATTCTAACTAATATAACTATCAAACTAATACAATTACCTAACTAATATAACTATTTAACTAATATAACTAACTAATAGACTGACTAACCAACTAACTAACAAATGAACCAACCAACCAACTAAATAACTAACAAATTTACATTTACATTACATTTAGCAGACGCTTATCCAAAGCGACTTACAAGGGAGAATAACAGTTAGACTGACTGACTAACCAACTAACTAACCAACCAACCAACCAACCAACCAACCAACCAACCAACCAACTAATGAAATATCGAACAAATAGACTGACTGGCTGACTAACCAACTAACTAACTAACCAACTAACCAACCAACCGGCCAAACGACTGACTGACCAACCGACCGACCGAGCGACTGACTGACCGACCAACCGACCAACCAATCAACCAACAAACGAACTAACTTAACAACTAACAAATAGACTGACTGACTAAGCAACAAACAAACAAACTAACTAACTAACTAACTAACTAACTATCTAAAATTGACCAACTGAACAACTAATCAAGGAACAAACAATCAAAGAAACAAACCAACCAATTAACTCACTGACTTAAAAAACGAATATAACAAACTATCAAACTAATATAACTATCTAACTAACATAACTTTCTTACTTTTACAACTACCGAGATAATAAAACTCTTTGACAATAACTTTACAACTAATACAACTACCTAACAAATATAACTACCAAGCTTATATAACGATCTAACTAATATAACTATCTAAGTAATATAACATTCTAACTAATATAACTATCAAACTACTCCAATTACCTAACTAATATAACTATCTAACTAATATAACTAACTAATAGACTGACTGACTAACCAACTAACTAACAAACGAACCAACTAACTAACTAACTAACTCACATTTTGGGGTCAAGAGTAACTTAGCAGCTTGTGTGTGGTCTTTGAGCTTTGGAATCCTGCAATGTTGATTACCACCCTCCTCTTACAAAGCTGCAGGTTCAGGACGGTGGTCCTAGGACCTCATCTCCAGGGCCTTCTAGGGCCCTCTCCAGGCTTTTTTTTTTTTTTTTTTTTTGGCGACAGCGCCACCTAGCGAACGATAGTTATCAAGGGTTTATTCCACCCAAACATTATTTCTGTCTAAAGACTTATAGTTGTAGGAATGAGGTGAGAGGTGGTTAGGCTTAGGGTGTCTTCCATCTTGCCCAGGTGGCGCTGTCATGAAAAACTAGGGTCCTGGGACTGCGGTCAAGAAACTGCAGCCGCCTCTGCAGAGTGGTGCAGGAATGAGTCCTGACGCCCAGAAACCAGTTCGCATTTCTGCACTTCCTGATTCCCTCGTCCGAAAGTCAATGTGTTTTTTGAATGGGTTTTTGGTTCAAGGCCTGAACACAAGCTGAAGGGATTTTCATGCATTGTTGCACAACATAAAATACCTCAGTAAATACCCCACTCGTGAATTTTGAAGCTTTCACGCGCCTTAAAAAAGGTGCAACGAGACCACAGAGGTTTGTCGGGGCCATTGAAGGTCGTCGCACCAATACGCGGAAAGTCATCTACTCGAGGGTCCGCCTTCACAGCCACTAGTTGTGTTTATACTCACGCTCTTGCAGACTATTCTAACTCTAACTTTCCAGGCTTTAGTGGAAGAGGTAAACGCGCCAAATCGAATTCCAAGTTGGAAGCTCGGTGGTGGGGACGTTGAAGTCACGCGACCGCGGTGCAGCGCCTTTAAAGCCCAACGGTGGCTTTTTGTACTTCTGGCGATTGCGTTTTACGCTTCTAAAATCATAAAGCGGCGCTCATTTAGGAAGATTATCTTGCTGAACAAAACGTGTAAGTGTCCTGAACTTTTGTCGGCCACAGAGCTTGATTTCTGCCATGATCCAAAATTCCAGCGGAAAAATCCCATTGGCTCTTGGTGGAGGGAACCAGGGCGACGCTGACTTCTGTGACGGTGCAGATCACAAAGTCATAGCAATGTTTTGTACCACGCAGAGCGCACAACACACACACACACACACACACACACACCTTGAAAACACACTTATCCGCTTGTAGACACACACACACACACATACACACACACCTCATAAAAACACTTATCCACTTGTAGACACATACACAGACGCTTTCCTGTTTTTGCAAAATGACACACAAGGCAAACACAGTGTGCTGTGGAAAAAAAATAAAATAAAAAATGAATACAGCCGTTGTAGTTCCAATTACTGTGGAGTGGTGAGGAATGTGTCCTCGCCTGGAGCCTCCGTCCCATGATCTCAGTCAAACACGCAATTACAGCGTCCCAGACAGAAATTAAGGCACACTTTTTATTACCAGACCAAGTCTTCAAGGATTTCACTTGTTTAACATTCAAACCTTTTTCCTGGCCAAGTGGATCGTCCAGGTATTGCACGATAGATTTGGACTTCTAAATTCTACTTAAACTGAATTTGGCAGTGCAGTAACCCAACGCCTCCGTTGTAGTCCTGGATTATTTTAGGTCACTTCTCCAGGGGCGAGATTCTATCTTTAATCCTCTGACTTCCTTTCTGTCGCTCACACTACTACACCCAGCCACAAAAACCCACCCCGCAGAAAGGCAGAATCTGTGTTTCGTGCCGCCCTTTAGTACTCGCAGTACGTCTCACTTGAACGGCCATTTTGAGTTCATACATGAAGGTGTCTTTCCTGCTTTCGGTTCCGTTTTTCCGGTCATTCCCTTCTTACAAGTCTACAACCCACCGTCCTCACACTTTGTCTTTAAAACCCATTCAAGTGCTTTGTTCGACGTCGCCCGAGCAGAAATGGTTAAAAGTTTCAATATTTTCCTTATTGCCTTGACACTCGTATGATTTCAAATTGAAGGCTTTTTGTCCCAGCCAATCTGTTTGGGTGGTTCTCATGGGTGGGCTCTGGTGTGCAAGGCCACATTACCGTGGAATGTGTCATGGGAGAAGTGTGCTCACATGCGTGTTCTTTGAACCATTACTGCCAAGGCTAAATTTACACAGCTGGTCACCAGAAGGGCACTGGGCAGACGACACCGACAGAGACAGCGGACTGGTATTTTTTCTCCGATCTGAGAAGTTTTGTGATTTAGTGTGCGCGCTAGTTATGGAGATCACAGCAAAACTAGGATCAAAAGGGTCATCATCGGTCATCCTCTAACCGTGCCAACACCGTGACAACTAAACGTATCCATTCATTTTGCTGGGGACCTCTCGAAAGTCCCCGGACCCCACGTTGGGAACCGCTGCCTCAGGACACCCAACTTGATGAGTGGGGGGTCCCCCCCAGTCTTGAACCTCGCCAACACACACCGCAGCGAAGAGGTTTCACAACGAGGTAGGAACCGTCCCCGCAGCTATCGTCACTTCTGCTCTCGCTCTCATTTCCTCGTCCCGAGGAACCGCTTCAGCCCCGGGGCCAGAATGACATCACTAAACCGGTTAAGTTCAAACTGGTTTCAGCTTGAATGCAAAACCACATTTCTTTAGAAGGCGCCAACACAGCCGCCCGAGGCAAGTTATCAGATGCTTTTCTAACCGTCCTTCCTCAAAGTACTTACCATTGTCAATTACTATGGTATGCACCGACTTTCAGAGATTCTGCTCGCTAGGATTAAATTCCTTTGTAAACAAACTAATTTATTGTATTATCAAATAACAAGTGATCGCCAAAAAGTTGTAAGTGCAGGTTTTTCATATATTTAGTGGCAAGAGCATTGAAGCTTTTACCAGCATTTCACCATGAAATCACACTCAAAGTCAGTCATCTCTATTGGGTATTGATATTTAATAGAAAAAAGGTTAAAGTAAGCATTTATACAGGCTAAATAGTGTCAGAAAAACAGTGAAAACTATGAGACGTTATCAGGGTTCTCCAGCATTAAATAAAAACCACTATTGGTGAAGCAGGGAGCGACTGTACAAACAACAAAAGACAGGAGTTCAGTGTCACAATTCATAAATAAGCGAGGCCCCTTTCTGGACAAAGCTGCTTTGAGGGAAGCTGAAAACAGGGTGACAGGAAAGCTCAACAGGATAGTTGGGTTTTGGGGGTGGGGGGGCACTTTTGAAATGGCTAACAGGGTTAGTTTCTGGAGGGTGGGGGTTGTTTGGGGTCTGGCCAATAGAGTATAGTCATAATGCAGGAGGAGGGGTTAGTCGACCGTGCTACATGTAGATACGTTTCGACATGCTTAGTCTACACATCCACACAACCTCAAAACCTGTGTTTTACGTCGGGGTGTGAGGGGAGCTCCCTGGGACTGCGAGACCGGCATGTACTGATGCTTCCACTGACAACCTCTCAGTCCCCAACCTGGACTTATCTCATCAACGTTCCTAATCCCTTTCGATCCGACCGTCCCTCATTACTGCACCACAACAAGTCTCACATACCAGGACTGGTGCAGTCATGTTTTCCATCAGAACTAGCATGCCGTAAATTCCACACGACGACGGAAAGCTAGTTGTGATTGAGAAACTCGTCACCATCCATCCTCCCACGGTGGCGGACCGCACTGCACATACACACCGCCCCCCAAGTTCAGCGCCTAGGCCACTGAGCTGGTCTTGCTGCGGCGGTGCTTGGCATTGCGGACTTCCTCCATCAGGTCCTTCAGATACTGGATCTCTCTGCTGATGGCCTCTGCCTTCTCTGCCAGCTCATGGTTCCTCTTCTCCAGATCGACGCACTCTGAGTTGAGCACCTCCTGCTCCACCCGCTTCTTCTGCCGGTAGCGCGTGGCCGCTGTCTTATTCTGCTCCATCTTCTTCAGCTTCTTCTCCACCACCTTGGGAGCCCCAGACGCCGACTTGACCCGGGGGACCTTGGGGGTGGAGGGGGAGGCAGGCTCAGGCTTGGAGTAGGGTTTGGTCCGAGATGAACCAGATGAAGGGGTGGGCGGAGGTGAGGGCGAGGGGATCCGAGACGGGGAGCTAGAGACAGACTCAATACCGGAGTCGCTGTCACATTCTCTAGAGGGCGGGGTGTTTTTGGGAACCTCTGGGTTGGGAAGGGAAACTACGGCGGGCTCATCTTTTGCCGTCAGCACCACCACAAAGTGGGTGGGGTGGGATAGGGAGAGCACCATGGGGGTGTCTATCTGGATGCCGCTGCTGGGATGCGGGATTATTGCAGTGGTGAGGGCTGAGGCGGTCTTGTCGACCCCCAGGAGCTCCACTTCGCTGGCAAGCTCCAGGATGTAGGATGGAGAGGGAGGCTCCACCTTCACCGCCACCTCCTCGACAGGCGGCACCTCAACCACCACGGGCAGCGGGAGCTCCATCGGGAGGGAGGGGAGGTCAGGCAACGGAAGGCCCAGAGCAAGGGCATCGTGCTGGGTAGGGATGGGGGAGTCATAGGGGTCCAGATCTAGGTCCATGTGGGAGTCGAGGGAGGCGAGGAGCTCCTCGGGGGAGCTTGGGGGCTCCTCAGTGGAGCAGGAGTCAATGAGAGAGTCCAGGTCGAAGTCGCTCAGGTCGATCTTCTCAGCCATCCAGTCCATTCCCGAGAAAGCATCATGTGCTGGTAGGAGAGAAAGAGAGAGGGGGAGAATAAGAGAAGAAGCATTCTATATTTGTATGCAAGGCATCTTTTTCATCTCTAAATTAGCCCACGTGCAAAACAGTGTTTTCAGCAATGTTTCCATAACAACACACCGCAATTAAAATCCTCACATTCCGGCACAGACACACAACACAGGCCTTTCTGAAAAGGTGGAACAGTTGTAGACAATGGAATTTCTCGGTTCAGCCACACAAGCAAGGTGCCATCTGAGTTATTTGCCACCACTTTCAACGGGAGTTGATGTGGTCAGAGGTAGTTAGGAGAAAAACCGGCAAGTGCCACGCCTCATTTCTTGACCAAGAAATGACACACACACACACACACACACACACACACACACACACACACACACACACACACACACACACACACACACACACACACACACACACACACACACACACACACACACACACACACACACACACACACAAAAATCTTGAATCTTGAATTATCACACGGGTGCAAAGAACAGTTTTGACCATTTAAGGTGAAATGTAGTAAGTTTACAATCAAATTTTGCTGGTTCTTGACAGATGACCTTCTGCAGTAGTTCCAACCTCAACAGAACGCCAAATCCTACTTTAGACCTTGATTTACATCGGCCAGTTAGATAGGGATTAGTATATATTAGGAGCTGAATTTATATATTGTTGAAACAAAGCCAACGCTTTGTTTACTCATCATGGATAAGGATGTACCATTTTCTCTTGGCCAAGTCATAATTCAACAAATCCTCAACATTTTGGCCCTATGCCAGGAAATATTTTTGTTATACATCCTCTTTCCACGTTTCAGACGTGGAACTTTGGCCACGATCACATGAATCCCAGAACAAAGGGGGAAAAACAGGGTCATGTTGAGGGCATGGTACATCTAACCTTATTTCACACACTTGTCAGATTTCATAATCACTATCCCATTGTTCCTCTGGCGTGAGTGTTCAAGCTCAAATTCTGAAACTTGAGCGAGCAAGTCATGCTGAGTCATAATGACTTGAATGTAAAGTCAGTTTGTGCTAGAAAAGTGCTATACAAACAAAATGTATGATTTCTATCATCATTAACATTAGACACCAGGTGATTTCCTGCCTTTGCTAAATCGTAATCTTTCTGGACGGATTTGTGACAGGTGGTCATTAAATGTGAGTGTCAGACGGCCAGCTGATGAACGCTGCCCATTTTCTACCAGAACCACAAAGTTACCCTCCACTGCCAGTAGCATGAAGCTTGGAATGGGAAATGCATTATCAATAATGATGCGATAGAGGAAATATCACCGTATATGTTGTCTTTAAGGCTAATTCTAACACAGGATTGGTCATAATAGCCACGTTAATAAGGATTTGTCAGTTATTTCTGTGTGTAAATATATTATGAAAACAGCAATAGCAATCCCTGATAATATCGCCGAATAATCTGTATCTAGGTAATTATTGGCAATATAATTTTGTCAATGTTGCCCAGCAACATTTGAAGCCGGTGCAGGGAGGTTACTTTCCTTGAGAACCTTTGAAGGTGCCAAACAGCCTTAATAAAAAACGCTTCCTGATCGCCTGTGAACCATTACCAGCACTAATGCAACAATCCAGGGAGCTGCATTGGAAATGTTCCACCCCTCACATTTAATGAGACTTCTTTTCCACTCTCGTCGTTTACAAACCAAAATCCAATTTCCTCATTCGTATCATTTTTCTTACCAAAGTAAAAGCCCCTTTATTTCCTCATTGCACATCTGACTTAAGTTAGGATCGCTCTCCCCCTCAAGTGGGTTTTAAAAACCTTGTGAGACGAGCACAATCAGAATTTGTTTCTTGTTTGAGCGAGTCTACCGTCAGCATTACCCAACACGTGAAGTCAGAACAAAACCGTGCTTACCTTTGCTGTCGTCTGCTCCGGTGTGTGAGTCGAGCAGGTCACCGGTGACCAGCCACGGGAAGGAGAGGGAATCGGCCACGGCCTTGGTTCCCAGGAACGAGGGTGGGGTGGAAGGAGGTGGAGACAGTGGAGGGGAAGAAGAAGAGAGAGGGGAGGACGACATGGTCCGGTAAGGAGACAGGGAGAGGGTGTAAGAGGAGGCGGAGAAAGAGGGGGAAGGCGAAGCGGGCACCCTCCCCTCTAGAGAGGAGGAGGGAGAGAGAGCTTCCTCTTCATCTTGGTCCAGAGGGGGCCCCATGGGGTCAGCCGTCAGAAAAGAGGGCCCTGCAGAGAAGGATGGAGCCTTGTAGGTGAGCAGTGACAAGATCAAATTAACTTTATAATATATATTTTTGGTTTTAGTTGAGAGATCCCTTGATAGAGTCCACAGCACAATTGTTCACGCCACGGTCTTTAACTTTATTTATCAACTGTACAGATTTTAGATTTGTTTGGAGACTCCCCCCACCATCTCACCCATAACTATTTCTGTCTAATTGGAGCCTTCATAGTCACATGTATGTGGATTGACAAGTGGTGAGTTATTGAACACAGCCTTAGATACTTATCAATTGTCTGTTTCGGCACAATGACTAAAATGTAGTTCAAAAGTAGGTCACTATTTTGCAAAAAATAAATAAATAAATAATAATTAATAATAATAAAAAAAAAAAAACAACAAAAAAAAAAACTGTTCTACCTGAGAATTGTTTTTTGTTGTACTATAACAGTGACTGAGTCCAATTTAACAGGACAACAAAACTTATTTTGACTGAGCACTTCATGAAACATCATTTACACTCAGAGTTCTGAACAGAGTAAAAAGAACTGGGTCAAACTGGGGTTTGAAAGAATTGCAGAGGATCTGGACACACGTACAAAATAAAATACACACATCGGTGGAGGATTTAGAAAATTGTTTTTTGGATCTTTTGTTGGCAATATTTCGTATTTTTCTTGTGTGTCTGTGGGGGGGTTCCTTCATGGGATCATGCAATGAAACAGTTTAGGAATCCTCAAAACGTTAGGAGTGAATAGCTTCAACAGTGGTGAAAACATAAAAAAATAAAATAAAATTAAGTGGCAAATAAATAGTTTTGCCATTACAGCATTTTCAATTATTTTGTATTTTAAATGTTATATATGTAGGATTTATTTGTAGATTTACCCTTTTATCAATATGGTTCATTTTATCTGCATATTAACACTGTGGACACTATTTGTTAAGTTTGCATTAATTAAATGTTGTCTGGGAAGCACTTTGAAACTGGGTGTTCTTTCCACAAGACCAACCTAAGAACAGGGCCCCCACGTCCTCCAAAGCCAGCTGGGAGCTCAGAGCCATGGCTGGTGGTCAGCGGTAGTTGTAAAGGAGTGAATAGTGACACGGTGAGCGAGTCGAGAGGTTCGGTCCTGCTGTCGACGGCAGCAAAGCTGAGGGTGGTTACCGGGAGAGACCTGGGCGCAGAAAAACAGGGTACATGGGCGTGGTTACAGGGAAGGGGAATAAGGAAGCAGATGACTAAACACAAAACACTTTGAGAATGTTGAGGTAAGCGGATGAGCAGCCAAAAATGTTTCAAGGAAGATTCACCATGATCTGGGCTTGAGGGGTAGCCCCAAAATTGCTCCGTGACATCAAGACATGTTGAAACATAGCAATTTTGAATCTGTTTCTTTGTGGCACCATGCCACAGACAACAGGGGGGGAATACGATCGCGCCATTTCGGGCAAGTATGCCTTTTTGGCAAGTACGGCCTTCTCAAAAACAACACAACAATACAAGGCTCGGGAGGTGCCACATGTTTTATACGGTATGCATTGAGTATGCTTTTCCATCTGCACAGGCTATTGATCCTCTATGTGCTGGGAGAGGTTTCTATTCTCGGGTCAGTGCTGTAAAGTCAAAGGTTGACATTGAATATGAAACGGACAATAAAGTTTCAAGTGCATTTAAGCTGTTCATGGCATCGTGCACTTCTTTAGAGGGCGGGGTTAAGTGAGCTATTTTTGGTCTAATCGCTTTCACTGGAAACGCCCCGCCCTGCCCCGGGAGATAATATCTCCTAATTTGGTCATGCTCTGGCCGGTAACCCCGCCCCCCGGCCAGTCGTGATTCACCATGGCGACGGGCGCGAACTGCCGCCATTTTCACAACACAACCTGTCAGCGGAAGCGAACTACGCGCCATTTTGGTTCCGCCACGTTGTCGGTTCTGTATACATACAAAGCCAGTCTCCCGCTGAACAAAACGGCCGCGACAAAGGCTGGAAACCACACATCTGGAGAGAACCGTTACTACGTTAGCGCTATTAAATATCGCCGAGACGTAATGAAGTCGGCATCGTACGAACTTGTGTTTGGCGGACCATATGTTGACTTCGGAGAACACCTTAATCTAAAAACGCCAATGTTTACTTCGAAGAACTTACGCCATTTTGCCAGAAAGAGCCAGTGCACTTCGCCTCTGCACTGCCGGGTGTTTGCCGCTGCAAGGTTAGCCGCTGCACGCCTTTAAACTGCCATTCTGCGCGGGAGAGCGTCCGGCTATGCAGTGGTTCACAGGACGAAGGCCTAAGGGATGAAGAAAAGCATTCGCTGCGAGCCGCACCACTATATATAGGACCGAAGCACGCACCTACGTGTCCCTCCGCCCAATCACAGGCTTGTTAAGGGCCACGCTAGGGAAGCCGTCTTGGAGGGAGAGAGTCCGGAGGATTTAGCGCACACGTCATATCACTCCGCTCTGTCGTTAATGAAGTTTCAGGTCAATAGTTCAATAATATGGACGCAATTATGAAAAATGTAGAGTAAATGCATTGGCGAAATAAATGATTATTTTGACTTTTTTTTACAAGTGACATTATATCAATGGTGGGAAGTAACAAAATGCCGTAACTTAAGCACCAAGGATCATCAACGATTCATTATTTCCATATCCTTATAAATTACAGACACCACCTGTACTATTTTATTGTGAATTGAAATCAGGATCTGCATGAGATATATATATATATATGTATATATATATATATATATATATATATATACATATATGTATGTGTGTGTGTGTGTGTGTGTGTGTGTGTGTGTTATATCGGCTATTCTAAAACCAGAAGTACTTTATTACTTTTATTACTTTTTATTACTTCAAATTTGTTTACTTCCATTTGTATTTCCGATTACAAATGTGGCACTTTGACTGAGTACTTCCTCCACCTCTGCAGAACATCAATAAGCAATACGGGGACTTTTCGGGGTTTCTCTCTGACACAGTGCACACACAACATTCTGGAAATATTTATTTTATTTTCATTGAAATTATTAATGTTTTGCTCTTTTATTTACTTCTTTATATTATTTATTTTTGAAGATAATCTAATATAATAAAATGTAATATAAGATACGACGAGACAAGATAAGATAAGATAACATAACATAACATAACATAAGACAGGATAAGATTAAATTAGATAAGATAAGATTCAATGAGATAAGATAAGACAGGATAACATAACATAACATAACATAACATAACATAACGTCACGTAACATAACGTAACTTAACTTAACATAACATAACATAACACTAGACAGTATAGGTTAAATTAGATTAGGTAATATAAGACAACATAAGATAAGATAAGAAAAAATAAGATAAGATAAGATAATTGGGTCGCCAATGCTACAGGATTAGAGGGAGAAAAAAAAAAAGAAAACAGGGCGGTTTTCCCTTGGAGAACAAGGCCCCTTAGAAGGACGACCTGGCCGGTGGCCCCCGGGGGTCATTTGAGTCTTAGACCCCTGGCTTAGTGTCCTCCACTACAACTGTACTAACTGCACCATCAGTGCTGCTGCCAAGGGTCAAACTCTGTTTTTGGTCAGGACACAATACACTCCTCATCACGTTTGAGGTTAGTGCTACGTCCCTTTAATCATTGTTCTCGAGAGGGCGACGCCCGTTTGGAACTGGAGCGATAACGGCTGTTTTCCACGGCGCGGGGCCAGCGTGCGGGTCCGGCGAGCGCTGAGAGAGCAGACACCAAACTCCGCCCGCTCCGTCGGATTTCACAGTGCCTTGCCGACAGAACAGGGACCGCACCTTGTCACCCTCCACCTCAGGCCTTGTGCCCAAGTTGTCCTTGGGATTCTCAAACACTATCGCATTGATCGGGAAAAATCAAAGGTCGTTGGGTTCATTGTAGCTTTCTGAAAGTCATCAGCAGTACATCTTTTACTTGGTTCCATGTTGCAGTGGCTTTCATTGAATCCTAAAGTTTTATGAGTTTATAGTGGTAGAATGTCAGTGAATACTTCTGTTGTCTCCTTGCCTCCTTTAACATCTGACTAAGTTCCTTTTGTATGGTTTTTAGTTCAACACGGTCCTTAATTTTTTTAAATGCTTCCCTTTTTCCTGTTAACGCAGTCCCTTAGTCCTGAAGTACTGTATGGTTTATTGTTCAGGAACACAGTTATCTTCTTCTGCTCCTGGAGTGTTGCACTTGCAGGGGTATGCACAGTATGACTGTGTGTTATTTTTCATTAAATATAGTCCACGCAGCGTGGTGATGTATTCTGGTAAAATCAACTAAGTTGGTGGTTCTATTTTTTTTATTTTAATCCATATAAATGAAAAGAAAGAAAGAATTCTGCTGTACTTAAATATTTGCTGCCCCCTGTTGGCCGAGGGAAGCACTAACGTGAAGGTCACCGAGTTTGGGAGATATAAGGAAAGCCCTTCATAATTAAAGGCCTACCAGATACTATCACAATAACAACACTAATCATAATCATCTTCATCACCCTTATCATCGTCATTTATACAAATGACCACCTTTCAAACGCAACAGGCAGCTTAAACAAGCAAAAATACATTCAATAAAAATAAGTAAACATTATACTTGATTTTAATTTTGGGTAATCAATTTACATAGAGACACTGATAGATCCCAATCTGCATCTGTTTTCTCTCATTGGTCTCAAATTATTTGTTTTGAATAAAATCAAATGAAACTTGTTGGTTTTGACAAAAAAAAAGTATATTTCATAATGGTTCAAACAACATGGACACACAAATTTGTGAAACAGGAAAGTAGCGTTCAGCCTCTGTTGTAATTTGAGATTAGAAATGAGACTACGAGTGAGTTTGGACCTGACGTAGTCGTGGTGTCATTGTAGACTTGAACGCTGCCAAGGGTGGGTCGTGTGCGAAAAGGATTTATCAGAGGCCGTAGCCTGTTAAAAAAAAAAAAGACTCTCCTAGAATAATAAAATGGAACTGGCGAGAGAAGAGAAGGGGCAAGCCACCTCCCCCTTTCAAGAGGTAAACTTCACAAACGCTTCTTGGGCTTTCTTGAGCATCTCCAACCCGGTCACCAGCTGCTCCACCACTATGCGCATTCTGTTGGCAAACTCTGAGCGGAGCTTCTTCTTCACCTTCTTCACCTTGTTGAAATACATATCCATCCCGAGGGCGAGGCCCTGCATCACCCCGGACGCCTTGCTGTTGCTCTCTATGGCGCTGGAGCACGTCCTGCTGCCCGCCCCCAGCTCCGCCAGCCTGGCCACGGTCACCGGGCCGACCGTCAGCCCCTCCAGGGCGGCCTGCGGGTGCTGCCTCAGAGCCTCCAAGCCCTCATTGACGAACTCCAGGCACCGCTGGATCTCCGCCATTTTGTCCTCGTAGTCCTGGAAGATCTGCTTGATTTTCTTCTTGTCGTGTTTCTTGTTCACCTGGAAAACGCATTTTCCCACTCGTGTAAATGAATGTCATCCATGTTTGGTCCAAACCAATGATGTGACAATAAATCAATCCACGTTTGCTCTGATTCACAACTCTCTTTTTGTCTGGTGTCACAATTAAAACATAGGTTTGTTGTTTTTCAACCCAGGCCTTAATGAAACACTGGTTCCCATCACGTTGGACTGTTCAGAGCACCACCTCGCTCAATATGTTATGACTGAGAAGCTGCAGCTTCCTGTGCTTCAGTGCAGCGGGGGGCAAACCTTACGTAGCATTTCTGTTTCCGAAACAGGAGACTCAGGATGGACGCATTTTATTTGGAATGACTTTCATTGCCACAGCACATCTAGAGCATAGCGTTGGCGACAGCGGGTTGCCGGCAGGAAGGGATGCAACTTCCTGTTTCTAGTCTCCGACGTTGGCACGGAGCTGATTTGTGGGAGTGCAGAAGAAAAAAAACCCGATAAGATGACTTTTCCAAAACTTTGTGTTGGGTGCATTTAAGCGGAGTGGTAAGGTTCTCGGCAGTTAAGCGTTCGGTGAGGCTGTGCCGTGAAAAGCTATAAATTACGGGAACAAACATTTCATTTTAATGAGCCTGGGTTGAAAACTTTCCCTTTAAGCCATTGAGACATGTCTGGTCAGTGATGAAACTGGTACTGTGAACAGAAAAAATAAAACAGATTTAAAGTCACCGTGTTAGCGATGGCAGCCGAAGCCCCAGTAACGCCACCCGCCGTGACCACACCCACGCCCACTGCAGTGAGGGCCAGCGAGGCCCCAGCGGTGAACGGGGAGAAAATCAACCCTGCCACCACCGCCAGGCCCCCAATTGCACTTGTGGCCCCTCCGGTGATGCCAGCGATCTTTGTTCCCTTGGAAACCTTAGGATTCAAGGAGTCGGGTTGAGGGGCCAAATCGAACAATTACAACACGCTGTTTATTTGACTTTAAAAATGTCTTCCATCTCCACTCGTTACCTTATCTAAGTTGTCGGCAACGGCGTTCAGCTCGAAGATGTGGCCCTGAAAGGTCACACCGTGCTCGGCCAACAGGAGGTGGAACACCTGGATGGCTTTATAGATGCGCTGGGCTTTATTGGTGATGTTCCTGAGGAGGCGTTACAATCTATCGGTCACCGTACTCAACCCGCTGCAGCTTGGAACACACATGTTGAGTAGATTGTGCACATCTCACCAGAGAGGCTGCAGCGGGTGAGACTGGATTTCGCCCCCAATCAATGATAAATACATAAAGTGCCATAAAAATAAAAGATCAACTTACTTAGATTCCTCATTTTCTTGTAGTGAGAGGTCAATTGCCAGGTACTCCCAAGCTGGAAGTAAGAATTCCAATTCAATGATATCGTTTTAATAATCATTAAAAAAAAAAAAAGGTCTCGTCTCCGACTCACATTCCACCCTCTTCCACCATTCCTTCAGATACTTGGCATCCTGGTGAAAGAGGAACAAGCAGAGGACAATTTTGTCTCGTGAACGCAATCAGCTGTTCCAGAAATGTTTTTTAATATGTAAATTGACCAACGTGGGAGCTTCATGTGATACCAGCATTGGGTTGTGACGGAGCTCGTCAGGCCCACACCTCCGCTGGTCCACGGGAGGAGGCAGTGGAGGAGGCGATGCCGTGGTGTCGTACATTTCCTGTTGAACCACCGTCAGGCAGAAAATGACACGTTTGTGAATGTGAACGTGGAAGGGCCTTCTATCATTCCGTGGAGTCAATTATTTTGGTGGTTACCGTGTAAATATTCTCCTGTACCAAGATGTTGTCATAAAGATTTTCACAATCTTTGTCGTTTGTCATTCGTCTGACAGAGATCTGCTTGGAGAAAACAAAGAATTTGAGTCCTTTTTTTATAAATAGTCTCACGTGTTTCTTTTGTTCTTTACCATTTTGCTCATCTTTAGATTATCCACATCATACCCTTTTTATCTTTTACTTAGAAAAAACAAACAATAAAAAAAACAGCCATTCAATGTATTTGAACAGCTGTGCACCTCGAGCCTGTGAACCATATTTGCTCTGCAGAATACGTCTGGCCACCCTCCCATCCAAACAGCCTTCCATCCGTCTTTGCCAGGGTCGAAACAATCACGGTTTATTTTCTTTAAAAGCTTTGGTTGTTAAGAAATGTGTTTGCTGTACTTCCGACACAATTTGGTAAAACCTTAATTTACCAACTCACTCAGCTCTATAACACAGTTGGTTTCTCTGATTACCAATCAGGGCATTGAATAGACCTACAAGCAATCATAGCATTGGATAGACCACATTCAAAAATAAAAAAGGAACCAAAAATAATCCCACCACCTCAAGCAACAAAGAAAATTAAAAATAACATAAATCCACCTAACGCAGATGAGATGATGGTTTTGAACTTTAAATTGCATATCATTTTTTTTTTTTTTTATCCTAGGTGTATGTATATATATAAATATATATCCTTGTGTGTATCTATGTGAATGTCTGCACAAGGAGGCTGTGCCTGCAGTAGAGCACCAATGACAGTTGAAAAAAATATCCTCATGATACAGTAATTGTTTCCAGGTAACAAGAGGATTCTACATGAACAAAGCAACACCAACGACGAGCAGGGCCCATTTTGTTTCCCAGCGTGGCCTTGTCTTGCAGTTCGCTGCTGGATTTTGTTCCTCCTACACACAGTGTACTCTCACGAATTGGGGGAAAGTGGTCAGACTGGATGTT
Source organism: Zeus faber (assembly GCF_960531495.2). Lineage (NCBI taxonomy): Eukaryota > Metazoa > Chordata > Actinopteri > Zeiformes > Zeidae > Zeus > Zeus faber. The sequence goes on from NC_137191.1 coordinate 4,486,781, forward strand.
GCTGATGGATTTCCCCTCACCATCCGTCTTGTCTCCCTGCGCACCAGTGCTGGAGGCTTTTGGGAGGACGTGCACACAGCAGGAGGCTGGAGAGGCGGACGTGGACACAGCGTCATGTCCTTTCCACTGCTCTGGAGGACAACACCACACTTGATTGACATGAGACAACAGGACCCTAACCCTAAACCCTAAACCCTATACCCATATCCCAAAAGGCAGCAGCACAAATACCCAAAGCAAAACTCCTCCCTTCAATGAACTCAAATACCGAAACCAAAACGTCTAATTTCGGTGTGAAGAAATGTTCCATCCTAAACGACAGGTTGAGGATCCTGTTTTAGATGCTATCGTGGATTCCTCTCATTGCTCACTTGCAAACATAAAAAGTTAACACTTGGATACAAAAAGAAAATAAAACCAAGTAGTACATACCTGTTACAGATAAATGCAGTAGGCCTAGAGTAAGAATTTGCTTTGATATCCATGTTTAATTAAAAGTATAAAGTCCCTTAAAATTGCCTCACTGAACTCAAATATTCACCAATGAGCAAATGTTATTAGTAAGTGACATGGAGTCTGCAATCAGACAATACACGTTGCAGGATGAAAGGACCAAACAGAACGAAGGGGTCATGAAAATGTATCCTCAGATATGTGTGTTTTATCTTAAATGGACAAACAAGAGGGAATAAAGTGAAAAAATTGAAAAGGACTTTCCTCATAACTTAAATGCGTCATCTCATGTGATGATAGGGAATGAACAAGTTGTGAAACCCTTCCAAGCATTCTCACGACAGTCACTATGCACAGGCTGCAAGAATCAGGTTAAGCCACATTCAGCTTGTGGGAATTTACAAACTCAGATAAAACAAATACAATTCTCATCACCAACAGTATCACTTGAGTAAAAATGCCCAACTTTGCATATATTTTAGAACCTGTAGAGCGCATGGTCTTTCCAAAATTATATAACTCAATTATTGAATAATTTTGTTGTAGATGTGGTGTATTAAATAACACAGCAAGCAAAACATTTTTAACTCTTACACACTAGATTCAAGTTAGTCCCCTTACCTTTGCCATTCAAACCTCCTGACAGTATCAGAAAGAATATATATACAAAACAAAGAAAAAAAATCTCTTTCTTGCCACTGATGTACGCTCCTCTTAAAACATCTAGTTGTGAAACCCAGCGGAGCTCAGCACCTTTAAAGACCAAAAGTCCTGACAAATATCAGAGTGATGAGGTCGAGCCTGTTATCACAGCGGAGCAACAGAAACTGCATAGTTGAGCTTTAACTCGCTCAGCAGCTTCATTCGTTCCTTTCATTTTGCACAGGCAGGGCTCAAACGCTGGGATGCAACAGATCTCCATGGAGAAAGGTCTCGCGGGACCAGGGCTAGCTTAAGAATACTTTCCTCTCACATGCTGATGTTGCCATTGTTTCCACATTCCCAAACTTTTGGGGAACGGGGAAAGAGACAGAGGCATTGTAAGATGGAACTATCAGAGGTACGGAGCACGAAACTAAGTTGCGTCGGACAAACAGCGTTTTCGATTAAATAGCCGAGGAATTTCAAAAGCAGCTGAACACAAACAGCAGACTCGTACTTAAAGTGCACAAACCATGATCTGAACGCAGCCTCCCCCCAAAATGTGCAGTAAAACATTTATTCGGACTGAGATATGAGAAGTGTGAATGTGTGACGAGGTCACTGCAGGTGATCTAACGACGATGAGTTTCGCATCCTTAACTTGTGGAACCAGCAGCAGCTGCCACAGTTCAGCCTCATCATCACCGGACAGGCACGATTCACACATTTTAATTTGCGTTTTTTTGTACAGAAAATATCAATAGACAAACATGACAGCATGTGCATGTGCAGCACACCTCGTGCAACACTAACAGACACGAGGGAAAAAAAAAAGAAAAAACATGAGACCTTATTCCCTCGTCTTGGGAATGGTGTTGTTTTCTTTTATACTTATATATTTTATTCCCAGGATTTAGTAAAAAGGAACAGAGAAAGGTGAGGACAACAAAATGAATGCCGATACAAAAGTGTTTTGATCCAAATATCTAATCAAAGCATTTGATTTCAGGAGGCAAAATACTTCAGATGCCACGAGGAACTCTTCATATCGAAAGGCTTTTGAGATATCCACATTCTAAGCAAACCAACTTGTCTCTTATAAAATGGTTGTGGATTCCCTGGAGGAAGCCATTCCTCTGGTTTGGGCGGGGTGATGGAGAGACGCCTCCATTTGGGGGGTTTGGGAGTGTCCAGCCAAACCCAGCAGAACCACGGCCTGGACCGGGAAATCCACCTTGTTGCTTTAGCTGCAATCCCTCCCACAGAGCCACAGTATCATCTAATCTGATCTTATCTTACTTCTCATCCTTTCCAAAATATTCCCTCTGGAACTTTTGGAACTCCTCCTCTGTGAACAAGGATGAGGGCGCTGCTGGCTTCTTGGCCGGACGTTCCGGGTTATTCCTGGACAGCCTTCCCTTATTTTGGTGCAGGATCTGAGGGCGGCACGTGGAGAATAATTTACTGTGGGACTGGGCGGTAATTTGATGTGGTTTGTCTTAGATAAGCTAACAAACTACTTTAGTGATTTCCAGGGGGGAAATCTGAGGATAAAAAAAGCAGCTCAGATACAGTAAAACAGAATATGTACATTTATTTATAGTAAAAATATAAACAGACAATATACAAAGATGAATTCACAAGGAATAAAAGATAAACTCAAAATATAAAATAAAAACGATTTCCGATTCATAAACTTAAATTTAACACAATGAGTTGAATTAATTACTTTCAAATAAAAAAGCTTCATCTAAAAATAGGAAAATCACTTTGCAAAAAAAAGCTAATCACCTTCACTGTTACAGGACAGACCTGTGTTAGTGTCAGCTTGGTGTTAGATTTGGCTCAGACGCTGAACTGCAGAGGTATTAACTGTTATTTAATGCAGCAGACCCTGTCTGTACTCTATTCTATTGATGCGATTCTATTGAAACCATAAACTCATTTCAGTCCCCAGCGTCATGGACAGCTTCCCTCACCTTCATGGTAACGGCATCCTTGGCCTTGTAGCTGCTTCCCAGGAAGTACCTCAGATTGCTGCTCAGGTGGCTCTGCCTGTGCTTCTTCTTGAACTCCTCTGGGAAACAGATCCAGAGGTCAGTGAGCCTACGGCTGCACATCGGGACAGGAATCTTACCTGCTGCCATCAACAACGGCTCACAGTTACGTATGTTCCACTAAAAGGCAAAAGAGTATAGTGGTTCCTATGAAACAGCGCTCTACACATGTTGGGTATGACTTCTTAGCAAACAAAGATGGGGAAAGGATTTGGATTTGTAAAACCAGTTGGCGAGCATCTGATTGGAATACATCTCTTAAACCACAAAGGGCATAGATTTGACAATGATGGCTGTACAAGTTTACATGACAAAATGGAGATCTGCGGTTTAGTCAGCTGTGATTTTCGCAGTTTGAATCAACAAACAAGTGCGACCCTTATTCATTTCCCCTCACATTCATGACCACCCAGAGGCTCTATAGAATAATGCTGCCAATGTCCAATGTTCTGTGCTGTCGTTCTTTCACCTCAATTTTCTTAAGGGGACGACTAAGGTACATATTCAATACAACTCATCGAATGACCTTGAAGTGAACCACAAGACATCTTAATGCATTAGTTATGTATAAGACTTAAGCTACCGATGGCAGACTTGATCCTCTTGTCCTTAACGTTAGCTTTACTCTTGCCAGGACCCCGGCGCCCTTGTAGCAGTTTGACCTGCTTGGTGACCCCCTGTCGCCCAGTGCTGACAAGTGCCATTGCCTTGGCCTTGCTGGGGGTCTGGTGCTTCTTAGCTTGACCTTGTTTAGCTTTTTTAGCATCTGGAAGACAACAAGAAAAATAGAGGCCAAGCTTTATTCTTCGTGCAATGCGTCGTATAAATCAAATGTTTTTGATTGGATACTTAAGTCCTCAACAAATTCTCGAGACTTAAATATTGTCTTAAAGTTTGTTAAAAGCAGGCTCAGTCATCAGCAGCCATTTAATTTGATGTGCTCGTTTGATGGATAGAGATAGAAACTCAACTCACATCTGATCATATCTCTTGTGAGAATATCCGTCACCCGCCCTAGTACAACTGATAGTACTTTGGTGTATCTCTGCCATAAGAGTACAAGGATTTGCTGATCTTCTGAATTCAGATAGTAGCTATCAGTAAGGAATTGTTAATTGGGCCATTCCTGGTCCAGATTATGGTCTTTTGGAATCAAACAATGTAAAACTTTTTGACAAAACCACTCACCAATCACCGAACGTACTAAGTAGGAGGCCCTTTTAAAACACATTTCAACAGAATATATATTTATTTTTTTGACAAACCATCTGTCTTATTCACTTAGGTATTGCAGGCAAGAATCCTCTATTTGGACCAGCGCGGAGGTCAGCATTTTCAGCGGTGGGCTTTACGATTTGACAACATTAGAAATGTCGACTCTGATGCTGAAGAAATTGACTAATTTTCGACAAATAGATAAATAAACGACAAAATGTTTATGAATCCAAACTTGGGATTATTGGATGTGTTTTAAGGCCTAATAACTACAGAACGCCTGCAGACACATCCACGGCGGTGCTGTCCTGAATAAGAAGCTACTATTCCTCGGGTTTCTACCTTTAATATCATCGCTGAGCAGCTCCAGTCCTCTTCTGATGATCGACGCCGACATTCTGGGGCAGTGAGCTCGAGATAAAGTGTAAATTAAATACGTTTGTCCATTCACCCGCGATTTGAGTTGTCACGCAGACCATACAGCCGTGTGCGTCTGTCAACATCCGTGTGAGCTGTGCGCCGCTAAAACTGTCCGTGCGGAACACAGCGGTCGAAGCCAATAGTTCCCAGAAGAAATTCCGTTGTGCAGAAACAAATAAAATAAACAAAACACGAATTTGTCTTTTTGGGTAATTTAACGATCAAACGAGGATAACAGTATAAACATATTTTAACCCTTATTTAAGATAAAATCGTATTTTATTACGGAGGGAGGGAAATGTACCGTTACAGCAGACTACAGAGTAAATGTATCTAAACAATACTGTATAAATATAATATTTACATCCATTCATTCTAGAAGACGTTTTTAAATAACTGCAATATGTACACGTATAAAATATACACATGCGATACAAAAATGAGTAATAAAACACCCCAAGAAATATATAGAGTGTAGTTATTTTCAATGAAATGCAAATAGAATAGAAATGTAAAAAAAAGCAACGTGCAGGGGTAGCATATTGTAATGTATAACAACAATGTCTGTGCGATAACAATGACAGTAACAATACGGTGGCATTATGACTTATTTAACATCTTTAACTGTAATTTATATAATTCCATGTACATGCAAATATAACTGTTGGCGCACGTAATATAAAACATATAAAATATCTATCTATCTACAAGTATATGTCCCGCAGAAATAACAGTCCAAGCAGCTTTTGAACTTTGCCTCCTCAGAAACGCTCCAGTCTGCAGAGAGCGCGCCGCGCCCTGCCCCCCCTCGGCGGGGGGCTCAAGACCTGGGTGCGGGAGGGTCTGCCGGTGAGCGACCGCTACACCAGGCCGGCCCACGCTGAGTTTCAAGCCTCCCTGCGCCGCTCCTGGATCCGAACCTACGAGGACGTCCTGGAAAACCTGGAGACCAAGGCGTTCCAGGTGGTAGACGCCAGGCCCGCGGGGAGGTTCAGGGGCCTGGAACCGGAACCCAGAGACAGTGAGTGGAGCTAAGGACCGAGGTCCAGAATACTCATGGATTAAATGTAATTAAGGTGTCATTCAATATGTATAAATATCTGCATCTTCAAGGGTGAAGCGATAGTGACCACAAGACCAGCATTGCATTCCAAACTGACAAAAATGTCAAATTATGTGACCTATTGAGATAACTGAGAACTGATTAAGTATTTTGTTGACATGCAGGGTTTTTCATTGTCACACATTGGCTCTAAGATGATTAAGGAGTAAGTATTTGTATTTGTCACATGCAGCCACACAAGTAGGGTGCAGTGAAATGATGAAGGGAAAACTCCGAAGGCTGTGCAAACTGCAAAGCAGGAAGAATTAAACTATGTAATTCAGAAAAAAATATATCGAAAAGTTGAAAGGATGCTTTTCAAGCTGGAATCGATCGAATCGTATTGATTGCACCATCAAGAGTATAAGTCGAATAATAAGTCGAACCTGTGAATTTTGTACAGACTTGTATTATGATTATGTCATAGGCACGATGACCGAGGTCACTCGAGGTTATTGTTCCTAAAGTGACCTATAGAGCTGATGTTTGGTGGTGACAGTGAGACATGCAGAGCCAAAGCAACTTTGTTCTTGTATTCATTCTGCAGTTTTCTATTATGCACTTATAATATAATTATATTGTATTGCTACAGATATGGAAACGTCACTGCGCAGCTTTTGAATTCAGGTCTATTCGTTTTTGGTCTAACAGGATCTATACCTGACCAAAAAAGTACTGTAAGCATGATATTGCGAATGAATGAATAAATGCATTTTTTTTTTTTTTTTTTTGGTTTCATACCACATAAGTGGCCCATGCCACATGGGATTACATTGTCGAAAACAAGTTATTATCCTGTAATAATATAATACTGTAGGAATTTACAGTAACACAGTTTACAAAAATAATTCCAAGTTAGATAAATCCCATAACATAAAGCACTAAGCACACCAATGTTAAGTAATGTGAATGAAGCTCGCTCATCAACGCATTACAGTCTAAATCCTCTTCAGGACCAGACAAACACACATTTCATTGATCAGACGCTTTCATCCAAAGCGACTTACAATTATTCAAACACCGCCGGACGCAGCCATCAGGAGCAATTAGGGGTTAAGTGACTTGCTCAAGGACACTACAGCATGTTAGCAGGAGGAGCCTGGGATCCAACCAGCAACCTTTAGATTACTAGACCACCAGCTCTACCTCCTGAGCTACCATCCCCAAAGGTGTTTCGCCTGTTGCCACAGAAGAGGACCTTTTTTCCTGACGTCTCTTCTTCAGTCCGTTGGAGTTATACCACTGTCTCACAGGGAGCATGGCACTGTCTCCAACCCAAGCAGCAAGAGGGCGGAAGCCAATGTGGATGTGCTTTAAACTGCAGTTCAGCTAATGGCCAATAGATGATACTTCAGAAAACCAGACTGAATGGAAAAAGAAGAAACTTGTCATTAGGAAAAGAAAAGTCAGTGCATTCGAGTTTTTACCCACAATACTTAGGGGTCTCAATAGCTAAGTTTGCGTGGTTGTGATTTTGAAACTTTAAACTTGAAACTTGGAAATGATCATTCCACAAAGGAGAAATGAAGGCTTGAAGTGAGGGATATTTAGGAGCGCAGATACGGATATGTTTCCCGTTCACTTTCGAGCAAGGTGAGCATGTTTCCTCCTTCCTCTGTCTGGTGGTTTCACTCTCCACCTCAACTCACCAAGACTCCGCCCCGCTGCCATAATTTAGGAAGTTCTGGGTCTATTTCCTGCTGAGATGGCAGCGAGCGTAAACGCAAACTCAAGGCTTCAAACCATCTCCTCAAAAGCCAAGTTTACAGTCTATGGTGAAACCATGCAACAGAAAGGCGATGAACTCTGTTTTGACCTGACTCAATCCTCTCCTACTTCTGTTTTCTCATTACTTGACAGACACGGAGCCCGGCCACATCCCCGGCTCCATCAGCATGCTGCTAAATGACTAAATGTAAGCATGCCCTTTGACAGCTTCCTGTCTCCGTCCGGACACTTTCTTCTCCCCGGAGGACCTCCGCCGCCTATTTTCCCGGGCGGGCGTGGACCTCAGCCACCCCATCTGCGCGTCCTGCGGTTCAGCCGTATCGGCGTGCCACGTGGCGCTGGTGGCGCACGAGTGCGGGCACGAGGGCATGCTGATGTACGACGGCGGCTGGTCCGAGTGGTACACCCGCGCTGCACCGGAGCACATCATCGCCGAGGGCCGGGGGAAGCATGTGTGATCTGCCAAGGAGGACGACGACAGATACCAATGCTGAGGTAGACTTGCCACTAGAAAAAAAGAAAAAAAAGGGTGTCTGCCCGTGTTTGGAGGACGAGGAGAAACGGAGGGAAGGCGTTGGGATGCGTTTGGAGGGCCAAACGCTTCATTCATTGTTTGAAATTTTAACCAATGACCTGAAGTTCTTGTTCTTTTTATTATTATTATCATTATTATTATTATTATTATTATTATAATTACTATTATTATTATTTTGTGCAGGTTGACAGCTTTTAATTTAAGAACATTTTAGGTGGAAAAATTATTTTGGTTCCTGTCATTTTCAACGTTCATTAAAAATTGCTGAATTCTGAGTAATAGAATTTGAAGAGTTGCCTGAGTTTTTACAAATCTAAAACAAAGGAAACATGAGTCTACGAACAAGGTACAACATCTGATCTGAGAGCAGAGTCCATTTTAACCCACGAGCCAGCGTGTACACAGGTCCAACATTGGAATATGCACCACTGAACTAAGGGTTAATAATTTAAATGTTATAATGACGTTGTAAAGAGTAATGTTATGATAATAATTTCAACATTTCACTCCACATTTCGCAGATCACTCCACATTTTAGATGCCCACCATTTACAAATGATGATTAAAAAATGATTGTACTGTTTAAAAGACAATAATCAGTGATGGGATACAAATTAAACTGTTTAACATTCAATTGTTCCAATGCACCAGGAAACGAGTGTCAGACACACCATGGAAGAAAGAAGGAAGTAACCGTCATGGCTTTGTGTGTGTGTGTGTGTGTGTGTGTGTGTGTGTGTGTGTGTGTGTGTGTGTGTGTGTGTGTGTGTGTGTGTGTGTGTTTTATCTTCCCTCATGCACCAAGACAAGTAACATGGGGTTTTATAGAGATAGAGAGACCTATACGGCCCCACCCATCACAAACGCAAACACACACATCTACAGGTACACACACAGACAGCCTGCTGTGCCAAAAAAAAAAATCCCTAGTCAGCAAAATAAAATGTATGTACAAAACACAGTTAAAAAAATATTATATTTTCAGCAAATCTTTTAAATCAAGCTTAGTTTATCCATTTTTGGCTATAATTAAATTCAATTAAAAAGGGGGTAGGACTGAGGTAGGGGTGGTTAAACTTCCCTTCAGATTTCAATGGATGTTGGGCTGCTGAGGAAAACTGCCGCAATGATAAAGACTGAACCGTGATGAAGACTAGTGTAGTAGAAATGCACTGGCTCTTATAAAGGACTATAAACCCCCAAAACTGTATTTGCCTATAATACACTGCCATGCGCAATAATATTTAACCTGAACCTCATGCAAAGCCATAAAAATACAAAAACATCACGCCCCCCATTATATAATTAGTGAGGAGTAGTGAGTATGAATATTTTGTGAAAAATAAGATGAAAAAAAGAAGAGAAAAAAATGATGTGGCCCAAATTTTGCTGTGCCCCCTGCAATATCTTCAAGGACCCCTACGGGGCCACAGATCCCAATTTGGTAACCCCTGCTCATATTATTCTACAACCAAATGTTGTAGTAGTTTACATTTACCTTTAATGTGTCATTTGTCGGAGAAAGACTCAAGCATCTAGTTCTTTATTCTCAACTGCACTGCATGTCAACAGGCCTGTGATTTGAAACAGAAAGCTTGCTGTCTCCACCAGGTGGGAGCGAAAGACGCAGCTAAAGTTTTTACCCACAGCAGTTGTAATTATAGCCAGTGGTCAAAAAAACTACTCAGTACTACTGCTAAAGTACTCAGACCATAATACCTGAAGTAAAAGTGAGAGAACCATATTGACATTTCTAAGTATATAAGTACTTGCTCTTAAATATACCTCAAGTATTA